>NC_087158.1:8777677-8797677 GCF_035594125.1 Scylla paramamosain | reverse complement strand
TCAGAAACATTCCTTTTCTGCTGTTATTGTATAGATGATGTCCATTTTGTGTGAGAGGGATATGGTGGTAATGATAGCAACAAGAAGAGAAGGATATAGCTCTCAAAAACAGCATTAAATCATATAAACTAATAATAATAAATATTTCCAGGTCTCCATATCTCGCCTAGTTTGCATCTGTTGGTTACGCTACGTTACCTTGCAACAGGTACCTTCCAGCTGAAAGCTGCTGACACAGCAGATATGTTGCAGGCTAGTGCATCCCGCTCCATTAAGAGAGTAGTCCATGCCATCGCTGAAGTCTCAGCAGGGCACATCAAGTTCCCCACGCCACCAGAGGGGGGTACCGTCATGCAAGCCTTCACCATCGCAGACTGCATTAATGGAACTCTCATCCTATCAGAAGACCTGGTGGAGATGATATGGCCGCAAGGGTTTCTACGCCTACAATGTGATGGCTGTGCGACCAGGGAATCGTTCTGTAGGGAGTAAGATTAAAGGCCATAACTTTGATACAATGCAGCCAACCATCAGCCAAAATCCTAGAGGCTCACACACTACACGGCATCTTCAGATTTATTCTCTCTCTCTCTCTCTCTCTCTCTCTCTCTCTCTCTCTCTCTCTCTCTCTCTCTCTCTCTCTCTCTCTCTCTCTCTCTCTTTCTCTCTCTCTGCAGGATTCCCCACTGTCATTAGTGTTACTGATGGCACACATATAAGAATTACTGCATCCAGAGATTAGGAGGCAGAATATGTAAATAAGGCATGAAATAAATCTAACTGTAGAATGCACTTGTAGCTCATGACACCGAGATACATTTTAAATTGTGTTTTGGCAGTGTGTGTGTGTGTGTGTGTGTGTGTGTGTGTGTGTGTGTGTGTGTGTGTGTGTGTGTGTGTGTGTGTGAGTGTGCGCCAAACTAACCGTCACCACACAGTCCAAGTAACTGGAATTGAATTAATCTTTCTGCATTCAACTTAGTAACCTCATCCAGATACCCCATAGTTTCTTGCTGAGAGTAAGTACAATTTAACAAATCCTTCTGAATTCAACCCAACTTAACTAAGTCATCTCACAGCTGCTTGTAGAGAGTGGAATTTAATAAGTCTAATTGCATTCGGTTTAATTCAACCATTCCCACAGCTGCTTGCAGGGCTAAGTAGAATTTTGAAAGTCATTTTGTACTAAGCAGAAACTAGCATGTCATCCAATTTTCCTGAAAGACCTGCCCCTCTGTTTCCTTGGCTTGGCCAAGCTGCCCCTATCATTGTTGTACTGACATTCCCGGGGAGAGGGGGGGGTTTCAAGTCTGAAATTGCCTCAAGTACATAATTAAACTCATAAACTATGTCAATAGTCCGGTTCTTTTTTTTTATCGAAAAGTGAAATATAAATCAACATTAAATACGTTTATGTATTGTTTTGATGTTCAAGTGCAAAAACATAATGATTAAGGTTTTTCTTAAGCACTAATAAACATAGCACATATAGCGAGTTTAGATTTTATTTTTACTCCTAGCTAAAGGTGACTTAAGAAAATTTTTACAGATTTTTGGGTACAGTTTTAGCATTTGTTTTTAGCTGGGAATAAATTTAAAAGTCTTTTAGGGGCTTTTATGTATACGGGCCCAGAAAGCACCTGTAAGTGCCTATTTAAGCCCTGCACTAAGCCACATAGGAGGTAAGGCCCCTGTAAGTGCCTATTTAAGCCCTGCACTAAGCCACATAGGAGGTAATTAATAGGAGGAAATTAAGCGAGTTGCGGCAGCTGTGAGAAGGGTGGAATCTGTGGTCGTATACCTATCTATCTATCTATCTATCTATCTATCTATCCATCTATCTATCTATCTATCTATCTATCTATCTATCTATCTATCTATCTATCTATCTATCTATCTATCTATCTATCTATCTATCTATCTATCTATCTATCTATCTATCTATCTATCTATCTATCTATCTATCTATCTATATATATATATATATATATATATATATATATATATATATATATATATATATATATATATATATATATATATATATATATATATATATATTAACATTCCATTGCCTTTATTTTGCGATGAGTCAATAAAAGGCCTTTTTTTTTTATACTATATTTCTTTATCCTTCACACTTTTTTTTTTTTTTCACGAAGAGGAAACAGTAATTTCTCACTTCAAACATTCTTAAAGATCTATACTGGTTGCACTGTTTCATGGTTATTTTCTTGTAAAAACTTAAAATAATCGGCGACGTCAACTTAAAGGTACCCTATACTATCCTATCTATCTATACTATCTATACTATCAGTCCTTGTCCAGGTAAACCAATATCATCGCCGGTAACACAAGCAGTAGAACCACCATCGCCACCATTATTCTCATTCCTACCATCAGTATTGCCCAAGAGGAACATAAACCTTCCCAACCCCCATGCCTCATGCATCACTAGAGCCACAGATTCGACTATGCCAACATTCAAACCCCCGACCACACCATTTGCCTTCGAGCAGCCGATGCCCTCTACCGCAGCCCCAGCCCAGTATACGACTACTTCATCACCGAGAACTGACAGAGCCATAATTGATTCCGCGTCAGTGTCATAACGCATTAGTAAACGCACAAATTTATTGACAGTGCTGTTTTCTGAGTAACAAAGTGTTTTCCCTTCTGGACCCATATGGCACATCTACATTAATTATGGTCGTGTGTGTGTGTGTGTGTGTGTGTGTGTGTGTGTGTGTGTGTGTGTGTGTGTGTGTTTATTTGACAAACGAGGCAATGCTTAGAGCTAAAATTTCTCCTGTTATTATTATTATTCTTATTATTTTTTTTTTTTTTGGGGGGGGTTTTAATTTGTTTAGTTAAACTTTATCTGAGTGTAAATTTCCATGACATTGTTTTTTTTCTTTTTTTTCGATATATATATATATATATATATATATATATATATATATATATATATATATATATATAGAGAGAGAGAGAGAGAGAGAGAGAGAGAGAGAGAGAGAGAGAGAGAGAGAGAGAGAGAGAGAGAGAGAGAGAATACCACCTCTACTCTACTATAAACTTCATCGTCTTTTCCTCACTGGAATTCAGGTGTCTGAGGCAACTGACAGTAGCCCCTTTTCTGTTCACTCCTACTTGCTCTATCCTCATTTTCACTCCAAAGCTGGATGTTGCGTTTATGTGCGCAACACCTATACCTGCTCTCGTGACCACGCTCTTGAATCTTCCGAGTTTTCACCATCTGGCTACGACTACTGAGTCACTCTCAAATTAAATTTATCTGTGTTGTATACCTCTCACCTAACTAAAAGAAATTCTTGCACGACTTAACTTCGAAAGTGGAACACATTCTGACTCCCTTCCCTTCCCTCTTCGCTCCAATCCCTCCTCAGGATCCCCCTAAAACGCCTCTGGCGTTTTGTCTTTGCTAGCTGGGGGGACCTGAGGAGGTATTTTGCTGATTTTCCTTAGAATGACGACTGCTTCCATGTCAGAGACTCGTCTCTGTATGACAAACACATAACAAATGTAATAGTGTGTGGCATGCAGGCATACATTCCTCACTCTTTTTCTCGACCTAAACCTTCCAAACCTTGGTTTAACACAGCTTGTTCTCGTGCTATACATGATAGAGAGGTAGCCCACAAAAAGGTACTTGAGCCTTCCATCACCAGAATCTCATACACTTTATATTTCTGCCCGGAACCATGCCAAGTCTGTTCTCCAACTAGCCAAAAACTCCTTCATTAATAGAAAGTGTCAAAATCTTTCAAGATATAACTCCCCTCGTGACTTCTGGCATCTAGCGAAAAACATTTCCAATAATTTTACTTCTTTCCTTCCTTTATTTCAACCAGATGGCACCTCTGCTATTACATCTATCTCTAATGCTGAACTCTTCACTCAAACCTTTGCTAAAAACTCTACCTTGGACGATTCAGGGCTTGTTCCTTTGTCTCCACCCTCTGACTACTTCATGCTACCTATTAGAATTCTTCGCAATGATGTTTTCTATGCCCTTGCTGGCCTAAACCCTCGGAAGGCTTATGGACCTGATGGGGTCCCTTCTATTGTTCTCCGAAACTACTCCTCCGTGCTAGCACCTTGCCTAGTCAAACTCTTTCAACTCTGTTTGTCAACATGTACCTGGAAGTTTGCCTACATTCAGCCTGTTCTTAAAAAGAGTGACCATTCTAATGCCTTAAACTAACGTCCTATTGCTTTAATTTCCTGCCTATCTAAAATTTTTGAATCTATCCTCAACAGGAAGATTCTTAAAGATCTATCGCTTCACAGCCTTATATCTAATCACTAGTATGGGTTCCGTCAAGGCCGCTCTACTGGTGATCTGGCTTTCCATAATGAGTCTTGGTCATTCTTCTTTAGAGATTTTGGTGAAACTTTTGCTGTTGCCTGTTGACATATCAAAAGCTTTTGATAGTCTCTGACACAAAGCTTTGATTTCCATGCTACCCGTCTACAGCTTCTATCCTTCTCTCTATAACTTCATCTCAAGTTTCCTTTCTGACCGTTCTATTGCTGCTGTGGTAGACGGTCACTGTTCTCCTAAATCTATTAACAGTGGTGTTCCTCAGGGTTCTGTCCTGTCACCCGCTCTCTTATTATTCATTAATGATCTTCTAAACCAAACTTCTTGTCCTATCCACTCCTACGCTGATGATACCTTCCTGCACTTTACCACGTCTTTTCACAGATGACCAACAATTTCCCCTGCTGCTAACTCTGTACAAGGGCCTTATCCGTCCATGTATGGAGTAAGCTTCACATGTCTGGGGGGGTTCCACTCATACCGCTCTTTTAGATAGAGTGGAATCAAAATCTTTTCGTCTCATCATCTCCTCTCCTCTAACTAACTGTCTCAGCCTCTTTCTCATCGCTGCAATGTTGCATTTCTAGCTATTTTCTACCGCTATTTTCATGCTTACTGCTCCTCTGATTTTACTAACTGCATGTCTCCCCTCCTCCCACAACCACGCTGCACAAGACTTGCTTCTTTCTCTCACCTCTATTGTGTCCACATCTCTAATGCAAGAACTAACCAGTATTCTTAGTCATTCATCCCTTTCTCTGGTTAACTCTGGAACTCCCAGCCTGCTTTTGTATTTCCACCTTCCTATGACTTGAATCCCTTCAAGAGGGAGGCTTCAAGATACTTATCCTTCAATTTTTGACTACCGCTTCGGACCCTATTCGGTAACCGGTATCTCTGTGGGTTTTTTTTTTAACTGGATTTTTGTTGCCCTTGCTCGGTTTCCCTCCTACATAAAAAAGTATATATATATATATATATATATATATATATATATATATATATATATATATATATATATATATATATATATATATATATATATATATATATATATATATATATATATATATAATTCTACCAACGTATCTACAGCTTAGTATAAGTTATAATATGCGAATTTGTAGTCTAATTATCAATTGTGAAGGCACATATCACTATATCATAACATCTTCTACTGCATCAATTAAAATCGATATTGTGTATTTGTAGGAACTTGAACGAACATGTAACTATTGCTGCTTGTCTTGTGTTGGTTATTATATATGTTTTCTGTTGTTTGTAACTGAAATCGATTCAAATGGAACTCTGATGCAGCCCTTCATGTACTTAACCAAATTTTCAGTAATGAAAACTCACTTGAGGAAGTGAACATATGATAACTGTTTGTCAAAGCCACGCTACCCTATGTAGCCTATTCTTTTTCTTCTCCATTCCTTTTCAGGCCACCTCATTACTCATAAGCGGCGCGACAGACGTTCCCTGATTCTCTCAGTAGCAGTCTTGCAGTCTTTCTGAGTAGAAGTGCGGCACTGACACAATGAGTCAGGGGAAAATTACAAGACAGGGAGCTATCTGTCCTGTTTTTGGCCAGTTTGCTGTATTCAACAGGCGATGTCTTCCTACTTATGAAGACATGATGAAAACTTGCTTTTAGGAAAGATTAGAGAAGAAAACATCATCTCAAGAAGCGAAATGGAGTGACATCAGTCATTCCATCTGCTTACAGTTGGAAGAAATATGAAGAATGGCATCAATTCCCACTGTCTCTTTAAAACGAATGAAAGATATGCTGGACATGTATCACAAGAAGTACAGAAACCTATTAAAACCATACAAAAGCAGGAAAGATGACCCTGCTGATATTAATAGCATTGAGCTTTTCAAGGGAGATGGTCAGAAACTTTTTGACATAGCAGCCTGCAAATGCACTGGAAAAACATGTCTGTGTGAAAGAATAAAAAAAAAAAAAAAACACAACAGGATATGGAGTTTCTTAATGATCAGAGAAATCAGAGAAAAATGGCAATTGGCTCTCTAGATATAACAAAAAAAAAGAAAAAAAGTAAAAAAAAAAAAAATGAGAGACCGGGAAAAGAACTGAATCGTGCAATGAATCCTCAACCATCAATAAGTGGATCTATGCAAGTGGAATCATCTCCTATATATAACTACTTCATCTATAGACGATTCTGATTTTGAGAGAAAATTGCCTGAAAGAGTGAAGAGCAACACTAAGAAGAAACACAAGCATGTCAAGTTGCCTTCAGTAGCATTGCTTTGTGATAGAACAACTGTGTCTGATAGAACAGCTGCATGTATCTCCAGGCTGTGCTTAAGGATATTGGACTGATCAGTAAAGAAGATGCATCACAAGTTGTTGATAGAAACAAAATTCGTCGTGCACGCATTAGAATAAAACATGAAGTTAAAATATCTCATAACAAAACGAAGGATGAGTCACCCTTGAGTATTTTCTTTGATGGAAGAAAGGATAGAACAATATTGCAGGTGAAGGAAAGAAACAAATCCTCTAAAAAAGAGATTATTGAAGAGCATGTAACATTACTTCAAAAATCAGGATTTAAATACATTGGCCATATTACTCCAAATTCAGGATCTGTTCAGGGCATTGCATCAGAAATTATAAGTTTTCTGAACTATGAGAACATCAAAACAACTAATTTTCAGGCCATTGGCTGTGATGGCACTGTTGTCAACACCGGCAGTAAAAATGGTGTTATTGCTGTGATTGCATTGCAATGGCTGATATGTCAGTTACACGGAAACGAGTTACCTTTACGTTATTTGATCACCAAATTAGACGGAACAACCACTGGGCCTCAATGATTCACAGGAAACATCAGGAAACAGTTAAAGGAATATGAGAAATTGCCAATTGTTGTATCCGAGTCCATAGATGTTGATGAGATTGCTGTCGATGTTTCTGATCTCAGTACAGATAAAAAAAAAAAAAAACATCTGTTGCAAGCTCATAGGGGTATTCAAGCAGGTTATTCGGATGTCTCACTGGTCCATCGCAACCCGGACATGATGTCACTCTCGCTGGCTCACAACTGGTAATAGACTTCTCCGACTCTACATGGCTACGGAAAGTCCATCAGATGTATTTATGACAATTATTAAATTAATCATGATTGTGTATGCTCCAATGTGGTTTAAAATCAAAAGCAATCCCTCAATTACAATAGCTTCTAAACACCTTCATGAAACAATTGTCAGAGTTGGAAAATTGGACTGTAGAACACAACAAATAGTAAAACCAGTTATTCAACGAAATGCCTACTACGGTCACCATGAAAATATTCTAATGAATATGATTCATGACGAGAAAGATGGCATAAGGGAACTGGGTTGGAGGAAGATCTTGAAAGTAAGAAGATTAGCAGAATCAGCTCCATATTGTGTAAGAACTTTCAGTGCCCACTCTCAATTTCAGTGCTTAGTTATATTATGACATGGTTGACTGGCAGTCTTTGGATCAGACAGAACCTCCTCTTACAAAGAACATAGAGACAGAAAGTTTCACTAAGTTTGTTAATTCACGCGATGTCCCAAGTCTTCAGACAAAAGCTATTCCGTGTCACACGCAAGCAGTGGAAAGGCACATCAAGCTTGTTACGGAGGCATGCCGGAAAGTTTGCGGCAGAAGCAACAGGGACGGACTCATTCAATTAACTTTGCTGTCTCGCCAACTGATGCCTAGTTTTGAAACAAAAAATCAATATGACATATAAACAGTTCCAGTAATGGTAGGGTGGTTGGGCTGGGATAGGGCGGAACTCGAAGTACGTCCATCTCCCCGCAGTGAGTTCTGGGTTATTCCCCAGCCCCCCTCCCCCCCAAAAAAAAAAAAATAAATAAATAAATAAAAAATAATAATACCAGGTAAATAAGCAAAGAGTTGTACATATATTAACTTTTATTTAGATAAATATCTTGAAAGCTTAAAATCTATATTTTTATGAAAACAGAGCAAGCAGTAATAGCTGTAGGAACTTCGTCCAAGTTCTTACAAATACACAATATCGATTTCAATTGAAGCAGTAGAAGATGCTACGATACAGAGATATGTGCCCTCACAACTGATAATTAGACAATAAATTCGCATATTATAACTTATACTAAGATGTAGATACGTTGGTAGAATTTTACGATTTTTTTTTAAATAGTGAAAAAAAAAAAAAAATGTTTTTCACATTTTCCAAAGGCTTGGGGCAGTATAAGATATTATCATATATCACTCTGCTTTTAAAAGTGTCATATACAAGGTGCATTCATAGTTTTGAGGAGTATCCAAAAGAAAAATACATGAAAATACGAACTCGAGGTATATCACAAAAGTCACCTATTTTTAAGGCTGAAATTTCAGATTTCAGTTGGCATGTGGCGGTAAAAGATATCTTACAGGAAAATGAGCTGAACATGATTTTTTTTTTTCTCGTGAATTGACAACTATTCCACACTACCCACATTAGAAAATCGAAAAAAATGTAAAAACGATCCACCCTAATATATATATATATATATATATATATATATATATATATATATATATATATATATATATATATATATATATATATATATATATATATATATATATATATATATATATATATATATATATATATATATATATATATATATATATATATATATATATATATAGTTGAAAGTGATGGCAACTTATGCGTTTTGTGTTTTCTTAAAGACTTTCTATCCCTTAAAATTGTTCAATTCTCTTTCATGTTTTGAGTGATGATATCTTTATATTTTCTGTTATGCACAACAATCTCCATGCAAAGTTAGAATCCGTTCTTACCACAATCGATGACAATGGATTCTGTAAAATCGGGTTGAAAAATGTTACATCTACGCCTGTCAAGCTTAAAACAGGTGTGCTTCTCGGAGAAGCTTTGCCTTACTCTGAGAAAGTTGTAATCTTGGATGATTTACCTTCTTCCTCTATCAATAATGTATCTGCATCTGACAGCCATAACATGTCTTCTTTCCCGCCTATCACGGATGATCACATATCTGTACTTGATTTCCCGGAATCTCAACAGGAACTACTCGCTCTCCTAAATTCTTTCAGGAATGTTGTCTCGCTTCCTAGTGAACGTCTGGGCCACACAGACGTCATCACTCACTTCACGTTCACGATTCACCCCACACTGGACATCCAGGTCGGGACAGATGCCTCTCACAAGCAAAACGATCATATTTCTACCCGACTATGAGGAAGGATATCTTTCAACATTGTGCGCTCTTTTCTCAGTGCGTTTCGCATCGTCCCTCACTCGCTCACGACAGTCCCTTACTTCCGTACTCCATCGCTTCAGCTCCTTGGGACTTAGTCTCTGTTGATTTGCTCAAACTTCTACTTACAGAAAACAGTTATCAATATCTTCTAGTTTGTGTGAATAGTTTCACTCGTTTCACCATTCTTGTTGCTCTGAAGGAGAAAACTGTAACTTCTGTTGGTCGCGCGATCATTGACAACACAATTTATCCTTATGACTCTCCTCGTGTCATCTTAACTGACAATGTCGCTAAAGTAATTAATTCTGTCTTACAGGAGATTCGTAAAGAATTTCATATCAAGAAGTGTAACATTGTTCCTCACTCGCCCAGTTCAAACGGCAAACGAAAGCGTTGTAATAAACATATCCTTGCCGTTACATAACAGAAGCAAAGCACCCATGGGACGAATGGCTTCCTCAGCTAGCCTGCTCTATCAACTCAGCAATTCACTCCAATATCAACGAGTCTCCACATTTCGTGCTGTTTTGTCTTCTATATGAATTTCTTTACAGCGCCCCGCGTCCTGTCTATAACATGGATGACTACGTCAAATGTCGTTTCCGCGATTTTCACTTTAACTCATAAGCTCATTCATGAAAGCCTCACTGCATCTCAAGCCGAGATGCTACGGAAACAACATCGTAGAGGGACAGATTCTTCCACTAAAGTCGGTGATATAGTCTTCGCCAGAGTTCACGATCGCAACTCTAGATTAGATCCATTGTTCTTTGGGCCACACCGTGTAATCGAATCTCTCCATGGCCACAAAGTAAAAAATGTAGATCTCAAAACCTTAGTAAAACAGATCGTCCATGTCGATCATTTGAAGCTTTTGAGCAAAGGGTTTGATAATGAGTGTGCACATCAGGTACCATTTAATTATTATTGAACAGATCCTCCAAGCGACTTAAGCTTAACCACATACACATCTTCTTACAGACTGAAACTTCGTTCCCACTCTAAGGTTTAATCATCCAGTTTCAATGTCTTGTATATATGTGTATATTTTTCTTACTTATATGTGCTATATATGTATTATATTATCATTTCTGTATGTTATTATTAAGGTTATCGTTCTTTACTCTCTCTCTGATGTCATGTATTACCTGTTAATTGCTCACATCTTACTGCTCTCTTTATTGTGAAGTTCAAATGTGAGGACACATTTTTCGTGGTGGTAGGCAACTGCATCAGTCATAACAATTATATATATATATATATATATATATATATATATATATATATATATATATATATATATATATATATATATATATATATATATATATATATATATATATATATATATATATATATATATATATATATATATATATATATATATATATATATATATATATATATATATATATATATATATATATATATATATATATATATATATATATATATATATATATATATATATATATATATATATATATATTTTCATCATTTCATATATCCATTAAATATGTGGTGTGTTCATTTATTCATCCCACGTGTGCCCATGGCCAGCCAGTCTTTTTTTTTATTTTTTTTATTTTAACCTCTCTCCTCTCCCTCACAAGGGAATTCACACCTTTCCTTCCAGTCCTCTCTGTTTATTGGCCAAAACAACGACCGCTGTCATTGGTCGATTCACCCCATTTCCTGGCATCTCGTTGGTCATTCTTCATCCCAGATATTGTATCTCTGATCCACTTCTCTCACATAAGTAGAGCCTGCATGCGTAGCTAGAGTCCAGTCCGAGAGAGTCTTCTGAGAAGGTCAGTCTTGTTTTGAGAGAGTCTTCAGTCAGTTTACATCAGTCTGTTCAGTTCATCATCAGTTCACGAGCAGTTCAGCTCATATCAGATCAGAGAGAGAGAGAGCACACGATCAGTCGTGATCAGTCTAATCAACTGTCTCCTATCACGCGTGTACATTCTATCCATTATTAAATCAAGAAGAACTCTTATAAATCGTGTCTTTTACTCGCACACATCAACAATATCAACTACCACCCACGATCTCCACGCTACCAACAAAATCAAGCTAATAACCAGTCATCAGAGCAGCCACCACCACACCAAGCATCATCAACTGAGGCAAGTATCACCAACAGAGGCGGCAAGTATCACAACATTTATCTTAGCCAGTGTGGTCAACATCAAGGGAGACAAAGATATATCAAGTGGTGATATATATATATATATATATATATATATATATATATATATATATATATATATATATATATATATATATATATATATATACTGTTATGTAGAGCAGTCGTGACCAGAAAAAAAAGAGAAAGTAGAGAGAAAGAATGAGGGGTTGAAGCAGAGCGGGAGCGAGACGCGTCATGATGTGCTAACTTATAATAATAACCCTTTATAAAGTCTAGTGGAGTTGCTTGTTTTTTTTTCCTATCTCCCATTGTCTTAGGAAATTGAAACTCATATCCCTACAGTGGGTAAAAGTCATAGATTGATGTGGCCTCTTTGTAACCGCATCACCAATTATTAAATTGGAAGAGAGTCTGGTGTGTCGCAGATCGTCCGCTTGGTCACTTCATACCCTTTCCTTCACTTCCTGACCCATGACATGCATGGGTCAGGGAGTGAAGAGAGGCTTGCTTAGAGTCACCGAGGCTGGCGGGCTATGTCTGTGATCATGAATTGAGTTGGAGCTTAACAACAGAACGAAATACACGTGGTTGTAGAGCTGGCGGTTATGGCAATATTTTGGGCGTATTAGTGATTATTATCAAAGGAGGTAATATCATCCTTTTAGATACTTTTAACTTCAAGCGAGGCTTTAATGTGTGTGTGTGTGTGTGTGTGTGTGTGTGTGTGTGTGTGTGTGTGTGTGTGTGTGTGTGTGTGTGTGTGTGTGTGTGTGTGTATGTGTGTGTGTGTGTGTGTGTGTGTGTGTGTGTGTTTGAATAAGTAAGATCGATTGATTGATGACTTAAAATATTGGTATAAAAAACAGATTTATAGGTATGGTAAAAATGTTAAAAGATCACTATAAAAGTAAACATAGAAAAGATATCGGAGGAGCCATAAAAGACTTAAGTGATAAAAATGAAAGGGTTGGTATAGTAAGGTTTTAGGTAAGTAATTTGATTTAAAGTGAGAAGGTACTGACCCCAGCTACCCAGACCACTGTGACGTTGCTCTTTCCGTACTGACACTGACCCCCACTGACCCAGATATCTGACGTTGTTCGTTAAGTGCCAAAGACACTGACAGCACTGATCCAGATATCTGGCATTGTTCGTTATGTGCCCAGAACACTGACCCCACTGACCCAGGCCCGAAGACCTGGGGTTGTTCGTTACGTGTCTTTCTCATTTGCTGCAATGTTCTCCCATTGCAAAGATAAAGTTCTCCCCACTACTATATTACTGATAAAATAAAATAAGGTAATCTATAGTTTGTTTAGAAGACCAGCTTTCTGCACAAAATTAAGGACCTCATGTCCCGGGGAGAGAGCCCTCTCTCCAAGTATCAGCGAAATCTGGAAAATCCCATCCTCATTGCGGCAACGTTAAAGATATCGTTCCCGCAGCTCCACCAGACTGGGACACTCCACTAGAAAGTGTCGCACTGTAAGGGAAACTAAGCAGTCATCACAAAATGGTTGGGTTTCCTGGGACATGAGTTAACCATGAGTGAGAACCGTTCCAAAGATGGGCCAGTGCAGTCTCTGAGTGGCGCTTCTGCACATGGACATAAGTCCATGGACGGAAAGTTACAGAAGTTATCTCACCCATCTTAGTAGTGGCAACCAAATCCTCCCACCTGCCCTGCCAAATGGCAAGAACTGTCATTCTTATACTGGAGTATAAGTCATGGGGGGAATGGGGCTGGAAGGAGCAACCCGAGTTGCCGCCTCTTTAGCCAGCCTATCGGGCTTCTCATTCCCCTAAACTCCAACATGTGCAGGGACCCAGTAAAATGCGACGTAATAGCTTCTACGCTGTAAAAGGTATAGGCACTCAAGGATCGATAAAACAAGTGGGTGAAGGGAAGTAGGGCTAAAAATCGCTAAGTTGTAAAAGATGAAGTGGGAAGAGTAAAAATAAGAGTAAAATAAGTTAAAATAATGGCAGATAATTATGCCGTCAGAAAGGAGGCAACACCGAGGAAGCTACTGCCTCAACAGAATGAAGGAAAGATAACACCAAGTCAGACTCTATCTTCAGATTTTGAACCGTCCGTAAATACAGGGATGAAGTCGGAATATGTGGAATAGTGTTCCAGGATTAATGCACGAGATTCATAATCCGGTAATAAGCTCTTATTAGGCAGGCAGAAATATTTGGGAATTGCCAGTAACCAATTGTAGGATGTCTACAAGGACTTACAAAAAAGAACTTACAGAAAAGGTACATTTAATGCCGCAAACTCGAGTGAGACATGTATAAACGGGAGCGTGAATCACGGGAAACAGCCACACAAGGAACAGAGTCGGGAAGACGTTGAACACGATACCAGCACCTCAGTAATATAGACTGGCGACGCAAGTCTAGCGGAAGGATACCAGCATCCACCAATAAGCTAAAGATTGGGGATGAGCGGAATGCACCACTTGACAAGCGAACACCGGCATGGTGCACCGATTCTAACACACGAAGCCGAGACTTAGTAACAGAAGAATAAACCTCACAACCATACTCCAACTTTGAAAGAATAAGAGTTCGGTGCAAGAGAAGGAGGGTTTGTCTATTAGCTCCCCAAGAGGTAAGAGCAAAGAACCTAAGGAGTGACAGCGCCTTCATACATACTGCCTTAATATAACGAAGGTGAGGTACCTAAGTCAGGCGTCTGTCAAATACAAGTCCCAGGAAAAGAGTTTTCTCCACACAAGAGATTCCTCGATCATATAGATATAGATCTGGGTCAGGGTGAATACCACGTAGGCGGCAAAAATGTATGGCCACATTCTTCGAAGCTGAGAAACGAAATCTCCGAGTTGCCGCACAATGAGAAATCCCATTAATTGGTAACTGCAATTTCATCTCAATCAAATGCATCCACGCCTCAGAAAAGGAGATCGACAATTCATCGACATACAAACTAGCACGAACTCCTTCCAGAAGTACACCAATGACACTGCTTATAGCTACAGCGAAAAGTGTGACACTAAGTACGCCATCTTCAAGTGGGGAACTCCTGACAGATCGCTACCAACCCGTACCCATAAGAAAAACGATGAGATAAAAGCTGTTGTTTAAAAATAGGTAGTTGGCCACGGAGACCAAACTCGGAAAAACTAAATAAAATGCCATGACACCATGCTATGTCATAAACTTTCTCTAAATAAAAAAAAAAAGACTGACATGGTGTTGCTTATTAGCAAATGCCTCACAAATGGAAGATTCCAGAGACAATAAACCATCAGTCGTGGATAACATTTTTCCGAAAACCATAATGAACAGGAGTTATGTAATTGCCTCTCTCCAAGTACCACATAAGCCTGGTATTCACCATCTTTTTCAGCAACTTACAAATGCATGAAGTTAAAGAAATGGGGCGATAATTGGTCGTTAACTAATTATCTTTTCCAAGCTTTGGAATGGAAATAATTATAGCCGCCTTAAGAAAATGGAAAATCACCGGTATTCCAAATGAAATTATGAAGGTCAAGTAAAAAGGTAAAGCTTCATCGGAGATGTGGCCCAAAAAGGAATATGGATGTCATCGGGGCCTGTGGAAGAATCTTGGCACAGGGACAAAGCCATGCGTAGCTCAAAGAAAATGGGACATTATAAGATTCACCAACAGGGGAGGCAAAATGGACGCCAATAGATTCCAAGTGTTAACGATGAAGTTCCATAGGTGTTCGCCAAGCAGGTCGGCAACTGTTGTAGGGTCTGCTACCGTCCCCCATCATGAGATAGAACAGGTGGGGGAGATGCAGAATATTTCCAAATATTTTGCGGACTCTGATGAAGGCCTGGGTGAGTGATACGCGAACTGTGATGGAAGAAGCATAACTCTTCCAAGACTCCAGCCGAGTTAGGATGTGGTGAGTATGGCACACGCTTGTTGAAAAGCCTCCAAGCAGTGACGTCCCCACGATGTCGTTGAAGGCAAGCGAGAATAAGCAGCACACTTTTTTTTAACTGCGGCTGTGCAATCCGCATTCCACAATGGAACAGGACATTTAGAAAACCGGCCAGAGGTCTTAGGGATGGATTGAATAACATCGGAGAGCAAGACATCTTGAATAGGTGCCAATCCGCTTTATCTAGCCGCCATCGGGGAGGACGTGACTGCCTCATCACAGTTTCCTATCTCATCCACTGAGCGGACAGGAGTGGGGTCATGTAATCAGTGGGGTGCTACAGGGATCAGTATTAGGGCCATTATTATTTCTAATATATATCAGTGACTTGGATAGTGGAATTAGTAGTGATGTTAGTAAATTTGCGGATGACACAAAGATAGGTAGATTAATTAGGTCAGAATTGGATGCCATCGCCTTGCAGGCAGACTTAGATAGAATGAATGAATGGACGGATAGATGGCAAATGCAATGTAATATCAATAAATGCAAAGTGCTTAGGTAGGTAGAGGAAACCCACACAATAGGTACACATTAGACAACCAAACTCTGGTAGGTACAGGGTACGAGAAAGATTTAGGAGTTATAGTTAGCTCTGAACTCCGTCTAGGGAAACAATGCATAGAAGCCAGAAACAAGGCAAATAGGGTACTAGGATTCATTTTTAGGAGTGTGAAAAGTAGAAGGCCGGAAGTAATATTAAAGTTATACTTGGCGCTGGTCAGACCTCATCTAGACTACGCGGTGCAGTTCTGGTCCCCACATTACAGGAAAGATATAGGTCTATTAGAATCAGTACAGAATGACTAAAAGGATACAGGGGATGAGGAGTATTCCTTACGAGGCGAGGTTGAAGCTGTTAAATTTACATTCTTTAGAGAGACGTAGGTTAAGAGGGGACCTGATAGAAGTCTTTAAGTGGTATAAGGGTTATAACAAGGGAGATGTAAGCAAAATTCTTAGGATCAGCAACCAGGGTAGAACAAGAAATAACGGGTTCAAGCTTGAAAAATTTAGGTTTAGGAAGGAGATACGAAAAAAATTGGTTCTCAAATAGAGTGGTAGATGAGTGGAACGGACTCAGTAATCATGTAGTTAGTGCTAGGACACTAGAGAGCTTTAAGAGAAGATTAGACAAATTTATGGATGGGGATAGCAGATGGAAATAGGTAGGTGCGTTTCATACAGGGACTGCCACGTGTAAGCCTGGTCGCTTCTTGCAGCTTCCCTTATTTCTTATGTTCTTATGTTCTTATGAATAGGTGCCAATCCGCCTTATCTAGCCGCCTGCGGTGCAAAATCAACTAACTCCAGTAAAATTGGGAAGTGATCGCTCCCATAGAGGTCTGGTAAAACTTCCCAATTAAAATCAAGAAAACAATTAGAAGTACAGAGAGACCTATCGTAAAAGGTTTGACTGTGGAAATGGGTCACGTTTCCAGAGTTTAAAATCTCCAATCCTGAATCCTCGATAATAGAAACAATTAAAAGACGACGAGGATTGACAGCGTCATCATTCCACAAAGGGTGGCGACGCAATAGAAGAAGAGGAGAGGAAAGATCATTTAAAAGGTTATCAAGCTCATTCCTTTCAATAGAAACAGAGGCAGATACAAACTGCACAGAACCCAAACAGCAACAACCTGCTGCGGGGATAAAAGATGGATAAAAGGAATCTCTTTTCTAACAAAGACTGCAGAGCCACCATGGTGGCCCTGACCACGAATTGGAGTGGAGAAGAAAGCGCGATATCCAGGAAGACTATAGTGAGTGGAGTGTCCAAATACTGTCTCTTGCCAACAAATGCAAACAGGAGAAAGCCAAGAGATCAACACCCAGAGTTCTTCCCAGGAGGCACAAAAACAGCGACAATTCCGCTGCAGAATCTTGAATTCTAGGGTTTTCAGGGAAGCCCCTGAGAGACATTTTTCTTTGCCAACCTGACTAGGTGCCTTACTTGGGCGGTGAGGTTTATCTGGTCCTACGTTACTTGTAGGAGCAGAAACCTGAGGTTGAGCAACTGGTGTGGGGATAGATACCCACACAAGGTCTAAAAAGACCGGAGGAAGAGGATTCTTCGACAAAGACGTTATGGTATCGGCCTTGAAGAAGGGCCTATTGGGAAGAGGGGCAGAGAGACCCTTCATGTCCATTTCGGATGCGGAAAAATCACTTTGATCAATTATATCTAGCTCAGGGTCATTTGACGCTCCTACAGGGATCTTTCTACGGGATGAAGCCTGTTGAGTCTAGGAACTCAACAGACCCCTGAGAACGTTTTTGGAGGGACTGCAGAGGAAGCTTGAGAGACTTGTTTGTATTTGTCTGTGGAGGTTTAAAAGTCTTGAGGGTCCTTCATGGTTTAGCATCCATTGGGGCGTGGACATCTGCAATATGAGTGCCTTTATGAGGAGTCTGTTATGTAGCTGATGAAGATGCAGTGGAAGGCTTTGCTGATGATTTATTGGAGGGCTTAGCTAAAGATGCAGAGATGAAACTTTCCAAAACAGAACATTTTTTGGACACGGTAACTGATGTAGCGACACTCACAAGAACTAATAAAAAAAGTTGGTGGTTAAGAAAAACAAAAAGGTGTCAAAGCCTTATTGTCTGTGGTAGAGGAGGTCAGACTAGAGTGGAGGGAAGAGGCGTAGGTCTTTGCCCCATCATCTTGAAAATGTTGAAAAAGAAGTTCCCGTCTGACACTGCCAATATTAATGAAATGAGAATTAGCCAGTTGAAAAATGTCCTGCTCAAGATGGTACCACTTGCATTGTCGAGAACGTAGTGGGTGAGCGTCCCTACAGTAGAAGGTTCTGATTCGCATTCAGGAGTAGGGTGTGAGTCAAGGGCTGAGCAGTGTCCGTACCGGGAACGGTTTGGACACTTCTTCCTCCCATGATCGAACTCATAATACTACTAGCATCATAGAGGACTATCAACGAATGCCTTTACTGGAGGGGAAAGAGGACCAATCTTAACACGGTCAGGGAGAAAAGAACCATAAAAAGTGAGCATGATCATATTACTATTTCCTTTAAGATTGACATATCGATGAACATTATCAAGACATAAGTGAAGGATGTTATCTTCTGAGAATTAGTTTAGGTTCTGGTTATAAATGCATCCTTTGCAGTAACTATATGTTCGCTGTGGCTTGATGGATTCGAAGATCCCATCAGAAGGGCAAGGGCCATCATTGCCTGTGTTAAATCTTTATCTCTGATCAATACACCTTTGCCATATTTTTTAATGTTATTTGTAGGGAGGGATCCAATCTCCCTTTCTAGATGTTTGGCACCGTGAATGAAGTTTCCTTGACCTTCCCTATAGTATGTTACAAACCAGTAAGATGTAGGTGGGTGGCGAACTTTGGAAACACGTTCCTCAGCATCATCAAAAGCATTAGGACAATAGTCATTTTCGCTATCAAGTACATTGCTTGATTGAATGACCTCAGCAATTAAGTTGTTGTCTCCAAGATGCAGAGAATATATTGCCTCAAGAACATCTTTGGCACCAATGTCAGAAGTAAATGTCACATAGCACCGATTAGATAGACAATCGCCGTCGTATTTCAGGCGGATACGGAGAACAGTTCCAAAAGGTTTGAAAACCGAGTGGATAGCACGGTATGACATGGAGGCATAGACACTGATGATCAAAAGAGTGTTAAGACAGGACTCAACAACTGACCCAAAGCGTCTTTCACCTTGCAGAGGGGGTACGAACTCCAGCCTGCACAACACCATCACGACCAGGTCTCGAGGGCCAGGTCGACCGCCCCTCGAGGACCAGAGGAGTTTTTATATTTACCCATAGGGATACTATAAAAATAAATTGGCTCCAGGAACCAAGGGAGACCGCCTACTGAAACAATGAAGGGAGGGTGCGCTGGCCGCCGTAAAAGGGGTACCTCTTCCCCATGGGGGCCACTCGTTTTAAAAAGTAGCCCCTCATAATTCAAAAGTTTGTCCACGACGGAGCTAAAACCTCCCCCCACAACGCATCCCAGCCCAGACATCCAACTATCCAACTCAGGACGACCTCAAAAGGTGGTCCCTCTGATAAGCAGCACCATTGACCCTTACTGGCAGCCTAACTCTGGGAACCATTTAGTCTGGTCCCTCACTGGCGACGTTGCTAGCATGGATAGGCTTTTCCCCCTTAGAAGGGTGGAGCAGGAGCCGAAGCCCCTCTAGCCTCACTCTAGCTCCTAGCACAAGCCCCACCACCACGACAAGGCGGTTCCCACTAAGGG
>NC_087158.1:8682677-8775177 GCF_035594125.1 Scylla paramamosain | reverse complement strand
GGAAAGCCAGAAGATCACCATTAGAGCGGCCTTGACGGAACCCATACTGTTGATCAGATAGAAGCTTGTGAAGTGATAGATAGATACTCGTAGATAGATAGATAGATAGATAGAATCTTTCTGTTGAGGATAGATTAAAAAACTTTAGATAAGCAGGAAATTAAAGCAATAAGACTGTAGTTTGAGAGATTAGAACGTTCACCCTTTTTAGGAACAGGCTGAATGTAGGCAAATTTCCAGCAAGAAGGAGAGGTAGATGTTGACAGACAGAGCTGAAAGAGTTTGACTAGGCAAGGTGTAAGCACGGAGGCACAGTTTCGGAGAACAATAGTAGGGACCCCATTAGGTCCATAAGCCTTCCGAGGGTTTAGGCCAGCGAGGGCATAGAAAACATCATTGTGAATAATTTTAATAGGTGGCATGAAATAGTCAGAGGGTGGAGGAGAGGGAGGAACAAGCCCAGAACCGTCCAAGGTAGAGCTTTTAGCAAAGGTTTGAGCGAAGAGTTCAGCTTTAGAAATAGATGTGATAGCAGTGGTGCCATGTGGTTGAAATAAAGGAGGGAAAGAAGAAGCAAAGTTATTAGAGATATTTTTGGCTAGATGCCAGCAGTCAGCAGGGGAGTTAGATCTTGAAAGATTTTGACACCTTCTGTTAATGAAGGAGTTTTTGGCTAGTTGGAGAACAGACTTGGCATGGTTCCGGGCAGAAATATAAAGTGCATGAGATTATGGTGATAGAAAGCTTAAGTACCTTTTGTGGGCCACCTCTCTATCATGTATAACACGAGAAAAGGTGAACTTAAACCAAGGTCTGGATGGTTTAGGTCGAGAAAAAGAGTGAGGAATGTACGGCTCCATGCCAGACACTATCATCTCTGTTATGCACTCAGCACACAAAGACGGGTCTCTGACACGGAAGCAGTAGTCATTCCAAGGAAAATCAGAAAAATACCTCCTTAGGTCCCCCCCAGCTAGCAGAGGGAAAACGCCAGAGGCACCTTCGCTTAGGGGGATCCTGAGGAGGGATTGGAGCGATAGGACAAGATATAGATATGAGATTATGATCGGAGGAGCCCAACAGAGAAGAGAGGGTCACAGCATAAGCAGAAGGATTAGAGGTCAGGAAAAGGTCAAGAATGTTGGGTGTATCTCCAAGACGGTCATGAATACGAGTAGGGTGTTACACCAATTGCTCTAGCTCGTGGAGGATAGCAAAGTTAAAAGCTAGTTCACCAGGATGGTCAGTGAAGGGAGAGGGAAGCCAAAGCTGATGGTGAACATTGAAGTGTCCAAGAATGGAGATCTCAGCAAAAGGAAGAGGGTCAGAATGTGCTCCACACATTGTGGGAGGGGGAAATCCGTCAAGGCCGTGCTATTGGTAATCTGGCTTTTCTTACTGAAACCTTGGTAATCCTCCTTTATAGATTTTGGTGAAACTTTTGCTGTTGCTTTAGACATATCAAAAGCTTTTGATAAAGTCTGGCACAAAGCTTTAATTTCCAAACTACCCTCTTACGGCTTCTACCCTTCTTTCTGAAATTTCATTTCAAATTTCCTTTCTGACCGTTGTATTGCTGTTGTGGTAGACGGTCACTGTTCTTATCCTAAATCTATTGACAGTGGTGTTCTTCAGGGTTCTGTCCTGTCACTTATTCTCTTCCTATTATTCATCAATGATTTTCTAAATCATTCTCGTCCTATTCACTCCTACGCTGACGATACAACCCTGCACTTTTCCACGTCTTTTTGTAGACGACCAACCCTTCAGGAAGTAAACAGTTCATGCAGGAAAGCCACAAAACTCTTAGCTTCGGATCTTACTAAAATTTCTGATTCGGGCAGAACAAACTTAGTATTGTTCAGTGCCTCAAAAAACTCTATTCTTTCCTCTATCAACTCGAGACAACCTTCCAGACAACTATCCCCTCTTCTTCAATGACACTCAACTGTCCCCCTCTTCTACACTGAACATCCTCTGTCCTTTTCTTATAATCTAAACTGGAAACTTCACATCTCATCTCTAGCTAAAACAGCTTATATGAAGTTAAGCGTTCTGAGACGTCTCCGCCAGTTTTTCTCACCTCCCAGCTGCTAACTCTGTACAAGGGCCTTATCTTTCCATGAATGGAGTATGCTTCACATGTCTGGGGGTGGGTTCCATTCATATCGCTCTTCTAGACAGGGTGGAATCAAAAGCTTTTCGTCTCATCAACTCCTCTCCTCTAACTGACTGTCTTCAGCCTCTTTCTCATCGCTGCAATGTTGTATCTCTTTCTGATCTTGATAAGTGAATGCCTCTCTTCCTCCCGCGGCCTCGCTGCACAAGGATTTGTTCTTTCTCTCACCCCTATTCTGTCCACCTCTCTAATGGAAGATTTAACCAGTATTCTCAATCATTCATCCCATTTTCTGGTAAACTCTGGAACTCCCTGCCTACTTCTGTGGTTCCACCTTCCTATGACTTGAACTTCTTCATGAGGTTTCATGACACTTATCCTTCAATTTTTGACTACCGCTTTTGACCCTGTTTGGAGACCGGCATGTCAGTGGGCCTTTTTTTTTTTTTTTTTTTTTATTTATTCATTTATTTTTTTTTATTGGATTTTTGTTGCCCATGGCCGGTGTCCTTCCTACATTAAAATAAATAAGTAAATAAATAAATATAATAAATAAACAGATAAAAATGAAATAAAATAATATTTTTATTTTTACTCAATTTGCCTTGGTTATCTTTTAATAACTTGAGTAAGCACATCTGTAAAGATTAATCCGAACAAATATATATTTCTGTTTATTTCCCTACACGATGCTTTTAGTGGGCCCACTAATATGCTTGCGAATATCTTAAGAATTTCCATACTCGGTATTGTCGAAACGAAGTTTCTAGGGCGTCATCTGCTCTTTGAATCGACGAATTCCCAGACAGGAATTTATATAACATTTCTTATACTTTATAATTTCTGGCCAGAAAAACAACTTGACACTTAGTTAAAAGTAGCTTATTCACAACTATGCTCCTAGGTTGGCACAAAGTGTGTAAGTTAGGTAAGTGCAAGACTTAATAAACACAAGGATTGATTGCATCAGACGCGTCTGTTTATCTAACTATATAACTCACAGTCATCTACTTCATCTCACTATCTTCCATCCTCCTATATTGTTAATTTGTGCTTACTCAGTTTCAGTTTTAATAACTATAATACTCATCATGCACATAATTTCCACACACGGGATATACTGGAAGGTGTTAGGCTGGATAGGGTCATGGCTAAGGGGCAGGCGACAAAGAGTTGTAATAAACGGCTCTAAATCCGAGTGGGGTCATGTAATTAGTGGGGTGCCACAGGGATTAATATTAGGGCCATTATTGTTTTTAATATATATCACTGACTTGAATAGTGGAGTTAGTAGTGATGTTAGTAAATTTGCGGATGACACAAAGATTAATTAGGTCAGAATCGGATGACAATGCCTTGCAGGCAGATTAAGATAGGAAGAATGAATGGACAGACAGATGGCAGATGCAATTTAAAATCAACAAATGCAAAGTACTTAGCGTAGGTAGAGGAAACCCACACAGTAGGTACACAATAAACAACGAAACTCTGGTAGGTTCAGGGTACGAAAAAAATTTATGAATTATAGTTAGCTCTCAACTCCGTCTAGAAAAGCAATGCATAGAGGCCAGAAACAGGGCAAATAGGGTATTAGGATTAATTTTTAGGAGTATTAAAAGTAGAAGACTCGGAGTAATATTAAAATTATATTTGGCGCTGGTCAGACCTCATCTAGACTACGCGGTGCTGTTCTGGTCCCCACATTACAGGAAGGATATAGGTCTATTAGAATCAGAACAAAGGAGAATGACTAAAAGGATGCAGGGGATGATATTCCTTACGAGGTGAGATTGAAGCTGTTAAATTTACATTCTTTAGTGAGACGTAGGTTAAGGGAGGACTTGATAGAAGTCTTTAAGTGGTATAAGGGTTATAACAAGGGGGGTGTAAGCAAAATTCTTAGGATCAGCAAACAGGACAGAATAAGAAATAACGTGTTCAAGCTTGAAAAATTTAGGTTTAAGAAAGAGATAGGAAGAAATTGGTTCTCAAATAGAGTGGTAGATTAATAGAACGGGCTCAGTAATGATGCTGTTAGTGCTAAGACATTACGGAGCTTTAAGAGAAGATTAGACGGATTTATGGATGGAGATGATAGGTGGAAATAGGTAGATATATTTCACACAGGTACTGCCACGTGTAAGCCTGTTGGCCTCTTGCAGCTTTCCTTATTTCTTATGTTCTTATATTCTAGATAATTTTCTTATGCTTACTGAACCTTTAATATCATAATAATTATTCACGTCTTCAGTAACTCTCATTATATACTTTCATCTGATAAATTCCTCAATTTCAATAACCGTGCATAATTTAATCTCGATAACGAAGTTAAGAAGCCAATATTCATCAATTTTTCTATATATTTTTTTTTTCTAATACATGTTTTCCTACGAGATACCTCACATATCAATTTCTGTCTGCTCATATTTTTCACAACATAAATAACTCTTCACATATGACTATATGTATATATATATATATATATATATATATATATATATATATATATATATATATATATATATATATATATATATATATATATATATATATATATATATATATTATATATATATATATTCTTTTTTTCCCTCAACAATTTGTTAACATGTCATAATTTTCCTAACACCAATTATTCATTTCCTTGTTTGCTTCGTTAATGTATATTTTTCTTCTAATTACTCACGTCCATATTTAATCTCCTTCATAACTCATGTATATATATTTTCTTCATAATCAGGTCAATACTCGTATATCCTCACCTATATTTCTTGAAATACGGCTCCAATATTTCTATTCATCAATTCCTCAACATTTGTCTCAATACATCACCTATAATAATTATTATTATTATCTTTTTTTTTTTTTTTTTTTTTAATTCAGTTACCTCTATATCTATTCTTTCATCAACCAAATATTCTGTCACTTCAAAGATCACTTCAATATTATTTAAGTTCAAGATATCTATTTTCCCTCAGCATTTTAATCATCCATATTTTTTTTTTTTTATTTAAAAAAACATACTTGCCTCCTACATTATAATACATAATTATACATTCTTTGCCCGGGATTTAATTCATGTCAGCATCAGCCAGCAAAATTCATTGTCACCTGATATTTTTTTGCTGCTATAAGTGGTCTTAGATATAATCAGCAGCCGCCACAGATATTATAAGCAGCGTACATACGAGTACACAGGCTCTCCTCACATGAAATTATTATCATTAACTAGAAGGCAATAACCTTCTCAACAGTGCACCTTTCTAATTAAGCCTTATTTTAACTTTCTTCTCAACACGTAAGATCTTCAGTTGTTCACAAGAGCAATATTTTATAAAACATCATTATATTAACATCTTTTATTCGTCGTTATTATCTTTGTCATGGTTAGTTATTATTTATCATGTTTTTGTTACCAGCTTTACAAGTTGTTATTGCTATTGTTATAATTAAATTTGATTATTCTCCGTTTGGATTACTAATATTAATCCCACTACTATCATATCATTATTATTATCATTATTATTATTATTGTTATTATTATTATTATCATTATTATTATTATTATTATTATTATTATTGTTATTATTATTATTATTATTATTATTATTATTATTATTATTATTGTTGTTATTAGTTATTTTTATAATAATAATAATAATATTAATAATAAAAATAATAATAATTATTATTATTATTATTATTATTATTATCATTACTAATTGTTATAATTATTCTCAACTTCATTATCATTATTATTAACATCATTATTATTATTATATTTAGTTTTTATCATTATTATATTTTTATTGTATTGTCATCACCATTATTATTTTTACCATTACTTAATTATTATTTCTATTATTACCATGTTACCTTTTATTGATGGTATTGTCCAGAATGGGTGTTCTTGCTATAAGCAGACCACCAAGCTGTCCTCCCATCACTCATTCTTACTCGGGTATCAACACACAATTACACAATTTACCGATTTAAGTAATTGAACAAGTTAAAATTTCACATATCAATTGTTAACATTATATCCTCGGTAATGATATTAATTTTCACTTTCATTATCGTTACTCTAAATGCGCTACTTCTAATCTTTTCTGAATGTATATAACTTCGTTGATTATCTGTCATATATGAGTATTAGATTCAATAACAAGAATACTGCTATTCTTTAATGCTAACCCGAGTTTTTCATTCTTATCTGGCTATTATGTTGAAAACCCATTCCTTAAAAGTCTGTCATTATGATGTAAACTACATCAACATCTTTATCAGTATCAAGTTGTACTATACAAAATAATCAACAATGTTACGCTACCAACCCAATGAACTTTTTATTATTAAGATCCATGACATTATTTATATTCACAGTCTATATCCACTCTACATTTCTTGCATCTCTTCCCGTCTATTCATGATTTATATAATGTTCTATATCCTTTTTCATCTTTTATCATATATTTTCTCACTTATTAACTGTGCTCGGTATTTCCTTCATTTCTTCCCAGATACGTCTCTATGCTCTATATTCCTTCAGCTATTCCTGTAAATTTCTATCCTCAACACTGTCTAGGAATTCTCAATTTTCATCTTCATCTATCCCATCACATACATTAATATATCCGATTTCACTAGCAAACTGTAGCAGTTATTAAGTATATTCTCATTTTCTTACCATTATTAGTTACACTTCTATAATGTGCTGTATACACATCCTCTTTCAAGCAGTAATATAAAACTTATACTTCTTTACTGGGTAAGTGTTGTGAGTCAGGGTCCAGGTGACAACCATTTAGTGTACAAGCATTGCTTCAACAATGTTACCTTACTAAACCTCCTCCTCACCCGTAACTTTCAGTATCCTTCTATATTATAATTATTTCCCTTCAAGTATTTTCTTAATAATTATCTGAAGCAATTTTGAAGCATTAAACTAACTGCCTTTGTTGGTAACACATTAATTTCATACCGTCTTCTTTTATGTGGTGACTTAATCAACATATAGTTAATTACACCTGCACATCACAATGTATGCGATCGCATTTTATCTACGGGCTCAAATTTAACATTTTCAACATAACATTTTCTATTTCACAATACTTTAACTCGCACTACTTCATACAGTTCTCCTCGCAACTACTATATTTATTTTTGCATAGTTTCGCACAAATATCATAATTTATCGTACATATCATCATCATATATCTTTTAATAAACCACTCCTTATACATCAAATGAACAATATAAGTTTCATCAATATCGTGATCTCTTAAAATCTACTCCATTTTACAAATGAGATAACTCATTTTCTTCCTTTCATTATTACTGATTAATATACGCTTCTTATCTCACTCTCCCACAAGATAATATCATATTCAATCGCTGACTTCGGAAATATTGATCATGATCATACTCTTCCTGATTCCTATAGTTACCTAAATTAGAATAGTTATTTCCATTAATTAATCCTTCTCCTTTGCTCAGTTATCTCTATAATATATGTAATGTCTGTAATAATAATTACTGCTTATTTAACTTCCCTTTCACATAGCTGATTTGATTTTCCCTTTCACGTAGCTGACAACTATTTTTTTTTCTGACAACTAAGGTTAACCATTTCTAACAAAATTCTCCTTGTCCTTATCTTTCCTACCCTGCCATCTATACAAGAGTACCGACTCAATATAAGAATACCCACTGTTCCCTGCCATGGCTCAGTCTCTTTCTATCGCTGATCATTTACACAGTGGCTAAGATCATATTACTTCCTTTCCCCTCGAACTTCTTCCTCAGACCTTGATTATATGAATTATATGTTCCTTTTCTACCCTGATTATCTCACATTTTTTATACATAACAAATAATCATAGTTATAAAAAATTTCCAGTAATGTTCCTCCTTACCTCAATCATGATGATAACACCTCCTCACTAATACCAATATGACTTTCATAAGACTTTCCTTAGATCATTTCACTCAACTATTTCACCTCAAACTAACATAAAACATAACGTTCTCACTCTAAATAGTTTTCGCACAGCTAGTCAGTACAACAATATTTCTTATCCATAACACATGGCTATCAATATTTTTTCTCTTTACAATCACCTATTTAGCGACGATCATTGTACCTCTCATTACTTGATCTACAGTTATCTAATAATTTAACATTTTCTCACCGATCACTCAAACATTTTAACATGAATATGCCTTATTATTTGTTAAACCTTAAATAACTCCTACCATGTTATACATTCCTATATTCTCGGTGTATTTCCACCTTCTCTACGTTTGATATGCTGCAGGTGAAACAAGTGATTTGACAACCACACATCTTAACTTCACTGCTTCACTCCCAAAATATTCCAAGAAGTTTTCAATCTGAGAAAGAACTCAAAATTATGCACGATACGAACATTTAAATAAAAAATAATAATAAATAAGAGAGAGAGATGGGGTTAGACCTCTCCTACTACTTCACCTGCCAATCACAGAAAGGTGTGGGTGGGGCCTATTTTGGGGGGTATCGCCAGCTTAGGTGACAACAGATATAGAAGTACCGGGTAAAATGTTCGAAAAAAAATCAACATTAGAAGCAGAACCTACCTAGAAACATATAACATACTACCACAGGGGCAACACGAGTTTCCCCAACAGAAATACCTCTCTCCAGTTACAGTAATTTACTAAATGCAACAGCACTCACTAACTTCTTTTTTGAACATGGGCAATACGGACAAAATTAACGTAGTTCAACATAATGTACTCAACTGGAGGAACAAAAAACAAACTTTAACGAACGTATACAAAGAACTTGACCTATATATAATTTTAATAAATAGTCATGGACTTAAACCCGAAGAAAATATTAAAATTTACATTTACAATACTTACCTTATTAATTCCAGCGAGGAGATGCAAGATGGGTCAGCCATTCTTGTGAGACAAAATTTGAAACCCAAAATAAAAGACAGTTAAGACATATATTAGACAAGTTACCACTGAGACGAAAACTGGCCCTATCAATATTGTCACTACCTACCTTCCCCAATGCAGATCATATTTACCATTCACAGACTTCTACTCAGTAGCTTCATAGGCTACTCTATTATAGGAGACTTGAACGCACACCTCTCTTCCGTAGACAAACAGAAAAGCAATACTGTCGACAAAAGTCTCGTTATGTTAATCAACAACAAGAAACTAAAACACTTAGGACCTGACTTTCCCACTTATTTATCACATAATGCTTTATCCACCCCTGACATCGTACTTTCCAACAGCAAAACCTATCATAATATACAGCCTGGACCCACCACCCCATCTGACCACTTATCTATTCTCATAAAGATTACATCGCAACCCATTAAAATTTCTTCCTCACCTATACACGATCTAAAGGAAACCAATTGGGATGAATTTAAAAGGGAAGTAAAACTTTAAACCAGCAACAGCAACACAAACCCTCACAAGTCATAGGAAACACTAGACGAATCTGTTAAGAAATGAACTTTCACGATGAGAAATCAAATTCTTACAAGAAACTATAAAACTATACAAAAACTTATTTATAATCAAAGAATAAAGGAACTACAATGGTGAAATGAACTGTTAATTCAAAATAGCTTAAGATATGGATGGAGTTATGCTAAATACATCACACAAAACAATAAAATAAACTATAATAAAAGAATGCATAGATCAGAACCAGAGAAACTCGGCGAACAAAATTAAAGAAATTGACTCTATACAAGGATCCCAAGAAATTCTGGGAGAACATAAACAAACTAAAAGGAAACCCAACCATTTTAAAATCATATCTAATTCAAAATAACCAGAAAATATATGACAAGGAAAATAAAGAGAAACTTTTCAGGCATATCTGGAATGATGTCTATAGAATAAGCCCCAATGACAATCAACACTTTGATGCAGCAACTGACCAATGAGTAAAAGACTACATAAACAACAATAGAGCACAAATCCTTTCCTATTCTCATGCTAACCCAAACAACCTTTATGACAACAACACTTTTGGTGTGAATTGGAGTGTTATATATATATATATATATATATATATATATATATATATATATATATATATATATATATATATATATATATATATATATATATATATATATATATATATATATATATATATATATATATATATATATATATATATATATATATATATATATATATATATATATATATATATATATTATATTATATTATATTTGGGTAGTGATTTTAGAAATGAAATAGTTGTCATAAAGGTTGTTTGGGATAGCATGAGGATGGGAAAGGATTTGTGCTTTATATATATATATATATATATATATATATATATATATATATATATATATATATATATATATATATATATATATATATATATATATATATATATATATATATATATATATATATATATATATATATAAAACACTCCAATTCACACCAAAATTAATAAAACCATATTTCAAAACCTACTTGAGGATACGCTGGAAACATATACCAAGCTTATAAATATTTTTCTGTCCAAAGGCTACTTCCCCAATGCCTATAAGCACGTAAAAAAAAAAAAAAAAAAAAATCAAACTAATACCTAAACCCAACAAAATTGCTACGGACCCATTAAACTTTAGACCTATATTATTACTATAAAAAACAAAAACAAAAAAAACAAAAACAAAAAAATAGCGTAGGGAATCTGTCCTCCTGCAACAGTGATTGGAGTAGTTTTCCTTAAAGCTATGGGGAGGATAGTGAACTTGGTTGTATTAGGGAGGGTGAATGTCGTGAGTGTAATTTATATGGTGTAAAGTGTAGGAGAGATACAGCTTCCTTGTGGGACTCCGCTATACAGATTGAAAGGGGGACCTTCGAAATTCTGTAGTGAGATGGAAGCAGTTCTATTGTCTAAGAAACTGCAAAGTAACTTTGATAAGATGAGAGGTAATTTATTTTGTTGTAACTTGTATTTTAATTCATTTATCCAGACTTTTGACTGTCAAAAGATTTAGAGACCGTGTAAAACCAAACAACATTTTTTTCTCTGCAGCAGCTTTTGAGATTATTTATGTCGTCGTTGCTAGGACGGTATCCATAGAGCGTGGATATTAGCGAATATCCACTTACATGCTCCAGATTCAGTCTCTTCCCTAAAGTGTTCCCTTAGGCCACCCAGTACTATTTTTTGGAGATATTTTTTTATGCCAATATCTTTACCTCTATTTTTTTTTTTTTTTTTTTTTTCAGAGGAGGTGGTTCATCTAATGTTTGCTTTGTCTGTAGTGTCTTCTTCGGCTACTTCTATTTCTTCTGCTTGTTCTTCCTGTGTTTCGCTGCCTAAGTTGGTCTTGGTATCTATAGGTTTGGTGAGGCTGACAATCTGTTTGGATGTTGGGTTTGTAGGTAGGGTGACTGATGGTAGGTTATTAAGTTTAAAAATCTTGTTAACTTCATCATTGTATGTCCCTGGTTGTGCCATGTTGCATATGTGTTCATAGATAATTCATGTGAGGGATGTCGCAGCTGTATCTTTTGCAAATAAATTAGGAGTCTGAATTGCTTGGATGTTGTCGGTTTTGATGGCTTGGCTGTATGTTGGGTTGGTTTTCTTCTCCTTTCTTTTGTTTTCCTTTATTTCTTTTCAGCGAGGGTATTTGTTAGCCAGTGTACGGTGCGCACCACCACAGTTGAGACACTTTTTAGTTTGAGAGGTGCAGTCCTTCCAGGTATGCTCATTGCTAGCGCATTCTGAGCATACTGTGTAATCTTTGAAACAAAGGCATTTTAGTGTGGCATGGTTAAGTGAATAGCACCTCATACATGTTGTGAGATGGGATGCTCATATGGAAGGCGAGCAATCCTTTTTATGTAAATGCTTTTGTTGTATTTGTCTTATTAAAGCATATTTTCATTATTTTTTGGGGGGCGGGATTTTAAAAATGTTGTCAATCCCTTTTTGCAGATTATGAGTTTGGCAGGATGTAGTTGTTCACAGTAAATGAAATGATGCTCCTTTTTGCGCTTAATTCTGGCAGTAGGATGGGGTCGAAAACTTGATCTTTCAGGTTTTGGTGGCATGTAGGCTATAATGTTTTATCGACCTCCTCATATCACCTGGTGATTATAACGAACGAGTCTTTGACCTTAATGAGTTAGTGGCATATAATAAGTGCTCAGAGAGGGTTCGTAGTAGTTTTATTTTGGTTTTGCATCCTGGGTCAGGGTGCCTAGTCCTGTCCTGGGGACTGCCACAGCCCTTTATATAGCATTGCCCTCCCTCAATCCGCCCCCCTGGTTGGCCAGCGTGCTGCTGAGTCCTTGGGCCAATCACAGTGTTTCCCGCCTCCGGTCTTATCCTGACTACCAGCTCACTCCTTCCTGATTTCGGCGTTGCCAACGCCCATTTTCACTCCTCGCGGTACAGTGTTACCGACGTCATCCCCTGTCGCAACAATATATATATATATATATATATATATATATATATATATATATATATATATATATATATATATATATATATATATATATATTGTCAAAAATATGTATTGTAATTTATTGCATATTTAATGTATTCATTCACATTTACGAGGTAAAATATGTTTGGGTTTATTATTGGTAGTGGCTGTTCTAGGTAGGCGCTTGTCGCTGCGAATTTGTCGGGGCGGCCTACGTAGTTCAGTTCCTTTGCTGCCACGTCAGTCGCCTGCTGCAGCTCTCATGCGCGGGTCCTGTGTTGGCCCACAGATACATGTTATTTGCCTTCTTCCCAGGTATGTGCTGTTGTGATTTATATATTACTAAATGTTAATACACAGTGTATTTGTGAATTGACTGCCTGCTCCCTAAGAGATGTTTATATGTGACTATTTATTGCAGCCTGTTATGGGGCCATTGTGGGGATCAAGCTGGATCAGTCTTGCTCCATGATGCTTTAGGAGTTTATAGTGTTTGGAGGCCAATGTTGTAAGTGTTCGAGGCAATTGTTTCTTCGTTAACTTCAGTTAATCTAAAATATGTTTTCTTGTGACTAGTGAATGGTAGCTCTTGATTGGTAATATGTATGTGATGGCATACATCATAATATTGACATAATATTGTTAGCAGGTTGGATCTACTCATCAAAGGTGAATGCAACGCACAGCCTTTTGATCTCCATTGCTTGGTGGACCAAATATATATATATATATATATATATATATATATATATATATATATATATATATATATATATATATATATATATATATGAATTCCAAGGTCACAATAGTGTATTATTTACAGTTGTGTTACTCTCGAATATATTGCTGCGCCATTCCCTTTGGACGCCCGGCAACCGAAACATCTGTTTGTGGATCCGATGTGGCTGTGCCGAGTGGGATGGTGGATAACATGATGCAATCAAGCCCAGGATGTGGCAGTCAAAGGCGAAACCAAAGGCTGTAATTTACGGAACTGTGCACTTTAATAGGCACAATGATACAACACAGTACAAGGACGCAATAATTCAGTCACTCAGCCAAACCACCTGCTGGTAGGCACAGATTTCCTCTCAATCACAGCCGTAAGCCCATGTCACACTGCGGGTTGTTTGAATCAGGGTGGCCTGGCACGAGAGTGAAAGGCGCGCGCCTTTTAACCGTCCTGTATTCAAATGATGACTCATTGCCGTGGGTGAGTGACGCGCGTTACTCAGTTCATCAAACATGTTAGACGGAGATGCCACCCAACGTCACTGGTCTTTGGGCTCTTGTCCTAGTTTGTCTTTAAAAAAGAAGCTAGGAAAAAAAAAAAAAAAAAAAAAGGAATGTGGGCAAAGCAGTGGCTTTATTATTAGCTGTGGAAGATGATGTGGACTTTCAAAACTACACGAGACTGCCTGTGACTGTGTTCCATGCATTACTGAACCAGGTAAGACCGCTGATTGAATGACAGAACACAACAATGCGGCAGTCTTAGCAGGAGCCAGACTGGAACCAACAAGGTAGCAGTACCTGACTCGCATATCAAGAGGAAGCATAAGCAGCATAGTTCCACTGACCTGTCAGGCCATCTGTGATGTACTCAAGAATGATTACATGAAGGTAGTGTTTATAAGTTTACTATGTACTCAAGAATGACTACATGAAGGTAGTGTTTATAAGTTTACTAATCTTATAAAATGATTTCCGTACAAACACACTCCATAACGATGACTTAATGTTGCATGAAAATAAGGGTAAATGTTGCATGTATGAAAATAAGGGAAGTAAAAAAAAACAATAATAAAATTAAATAAATAAATAAATAATTATATTGTGACCATCAACTGAGTCACTAGCTTGCGGTATGGTGGTCTTCAGTAGGTTCATTTAAGGCACTCTAGAATAAGGCATCGTTAATAATTTTCTCAGCAAATGCTGTTTTTTTTTTTTTTTTTTTTTTTAGCGTACTGCCAATTGACACACCAAATGCCATAATTGAATCTTGCTCCTTCTTAGCCTCTAGTTTTGTTAATGCAACTTGTATAAAACCACCTGTTTATCCACTTTCTTCTTTAGTTTCCCTGGACCACAAACGACAGGTCTAAAAGTAGAATCATTTGATGCAGACGGTGCTGGAGACGTGCAGATGGTGCTGGAGGCACACAACTGGGAAACAGTAACAAAACACTACTCTATGTGTTGGTTGGAGATGACGCATTCCCACTGCAAACCTTTCTAATGAAGCCATTCCCCATTCGTGAGCAAAGCACATTTAGCTACAGGTTATCACAAGCACGTTGGACTGCAGAAAATGCGTTCAGCACAATGGGACACAAATCTAGAGCTCTCCAGTCACCCATACATCTTTCACCCAGTAAGACTTCAGTAATTGTCTAGGTATGTACTGCCCTTCATAACTTACATCGTAGGCAATTTGCGAATGACTAGTCCCCCTGGTTCAGTGGACACTGAGAATGAAGAAAACGGCACCTTTTCACTGGGAAGTTGGTACCAAGGACAACCAATGCTTGCCTTGGAAAATATATCGAAGAGCAGCAAAAGGAGCAAAGCTGGTTAGGGATGAGTTTAAACAATGTTTTGTTCAGGAAAGCTCAGTTCCATGACAGGTATAACCGAGCACGTGTAGACTTGTAGGTGTAAAAAAAGTTTTTTTTTTTTTTTTTTTTATTAGTTCTTGATGCAGAAGTAAGAGATTCCTATACTTTTGACTTCTGTTATTTTGGTATGACGTGGAATAACATCAACATCGATTTGGTGCGTCTTTTGTTGCACGTCACCAACTTAACACTGCTGGGAGGACATTGACACTTGTCACGTGCCCCGCCCCGCGTGGGCCTCAGTTGAGTATGTTGCGGTGACCGCTGGGGTGAGTTCCCCATGATTTGACACACCTGTTCTAGAGTGAGCTCCTTCTAGCACTACAGCAGGTAAAGGAAACTCAGGAGGTATTGTTTGTAGGTCCTTAATCCGTAAAGCAGCACAGGAGAGGAGAAATACAAGGGTGGTATAATCCTGCGTCTAACTGGAGTACAGGTCTCGCTGCTACTGCTGAAGTCGGCGGCGTGTCCTGAGGGGAACACGGCTGAGTTGCCACATACTAATAAGTACCCTACTCTAGCTAACATTAGTAGGTATACCCGTACATAATATCAAACATATACACCTCCCTCCCCCCTCCACGCTCGTAGTCTCATTCTCGAGCGGACGGTCTGCCTTGAAGCCTCTTGGAGCGACGCAACTCTGCAGGTGGTCCATCACTAGGGGCTTCACCCTGAGGAGGATCGTCGGTATTGTGGACTGGGCGCAAGAAGCGGCGGTTGCGCCAGTACACACGACCACTGGGGACACGCACTTCGTAGGTCCTGGCTTTGCCAACGCTCATGACAACGCCGACCTTGTCCCAGCGGTGGGTCTTCGGGTCCTGTAGCCTGACTTGCTGTCCGACCTGCAGCTTGGGAAGTTCGCGTACCTGGTTGTCATACTGGACTGCAACATTTTCAGTATGGGTAGCCGCACGACGATCGCAATCCTCAGCTTTGGACTGCCACTCCATGGAGAAAGAGTCGGAGTGGGCAGGAACGCAGGACCGGAGAGGGTGGCCGTAGAGCACCTGAACTGGGGAACGGCCGGTGAAGTTGGGAGTGTTCCGAAATTCCAGCAAACCTCGGTCGAACTCCTCGCAATCTATGTCACCTGAGGGAGCCACCTTGAGGATGAGATGCTTGATGGATTTCACAGCGGCCTCAGCATGACCATTAGCTTGCGGGTAGTGAGGTGATGTGACGATATGTCGCACACCCGATCGCTCTGCGAAGCTCCGGAATTCCTGGCTGGTGAACTGGGGGCCTCCATCCGTTCGCAGGCGAAGGGGAACACCAATCTCACGGAAGTAGCGACAAAACATCCGGACGGTGTTGGACGATGTTGTATCACCTTTGCAAGGGACGACCACAGGCCAGCCAGAGAGTCTGTCGACGATAACCAGGAATGACTTCCCAGCAACAGAGAAGAAATCTGCTGACACAGACTCGAAGGGCCTCGTTGGATGGTCATCGTTGAGTAGGGGTTCCTTCTGCTGGCTAGGTTGGAGAGTCTGGCAAGGCTCACAAGCTTGGACCATGTTCGCAATGTCCGAGTTGATACCTGGCCAGAAGACAGTTTGACCTGCCCGACGTTTTGTCGCCTCAACACTCCGATGGCTATCATGAAGACGGGCTAGGATGTGGCGACGCAGGACAGCAGGAACCACAATTCTCATACCGTAGAGAACTAAGTCACCATCGGCATAAAGATTGTCCTGAATCTTCCAGTAAGGGAGCAAGGACCTGTGAAGGGCATAACGGTCCAAGGGGAATCCGGAGGTCACGCAGTTGAGTAACCGGACGTATTCTGGGTCGGCCTTTGCTGCGTCACGCAACTCTTCCAGGATCCTGTCGTCATCCACCTTGGTCCCTGTCACAGCCCGCACGGTTGCTACGGTATGGAGGGATGCAGTGGACTCAGCACAGAGTGTGTAGTCTTCCGGTAGTGGGTGGCTTACTGGAGCGCGGGATAAGGTGTCGGGAATGCGGAGATCCTTTCCGGCACGCCACACTGCCGTGAAGATGTATGGAGATGTCTTCTCTTTGAGACGCTGGAGGCGTGGATTTTCCACTGCGTCCAAAGTATAGCTGTTTAAGATGGGCACCAGGGGCCGATGATCAGTCACCAACGTAAAGTTCTGCAGTCCCACCAAGTAAAATTTGCACTTGAACATCGCCCAGACAGCAGCGAGCAATTCCAGCTCGATGGTGGCGTTCCTGCTTTCTGCCTCTGTCAAGAAACGGGAACCGCACTGTACGAGGCGTAGCTGTCCGCCGCCATGGTCTTGCAGTAATGCAAACCCAATTCCATTGAGCCGAGAGGCATCCGTCTGGAGGATAGTTGGCCGGGCTGGATCAAATGAGGTGAGGACTGGAGGTTGTGAGAGTGCTGCCTTGACTTGTCGAAAGGCCGCATCATGATCCGGTGTCCACAGGAACTGTCTCTTCGGGCTCATCAGGGATCGGAGAGGTTGAGCGGCCGCAGAGATCTCAGGGGAAAACTCAGCTAACTGGTTGACAAGCCCCATAAAGGATCTGAGGTCTGTCAGATTTGCTGGAGTTGGGAAATCCCTGATAGCAGCCACTTTACCTGGGTCAGCAGCAATGCCAGCCATTGATAGTGTGAATCCGCAGAAATCTACCTGGGGTGCTACGACTACAAATTTTTCCCTGTTGAGGGTGATGCCAAATTCGCGACATCTGGTGAGAACTTGGTGGATGCGGCTCAGGTGAGTGGTGTAGTCGGCATCATACAGTAAGATGTCGTCAACCACTTTCACACAATTCTTGATACCTTGTAGAGCTGCATCACCTCACAAGCAATAGGCATCACCTGTCGCTGCGAATCCCATCGGTCCCCTGCAGTACTGGAACCTACCATGTGGTGTTATGAAGGTGGTAAGGTGTCTGTCTTCCTCAGCAAGCTCGATCTGCCAGTAACCGCAGAGAGCATCCATCGTCGAGAAGTAATGGGCTGTGGCATCCACGCTACGAACAGCGGCAAAGGGTGTAGGCGATGGATGAGCTGGTCGGGCGATTTTTGAGTTGAGTTTGGACAGATCTGTCGTGATCCTTACACCTCCCTTAGGTTTAGCCACGGCGACCAGTGGGTGACACCACTCGGAGGGTTCATCACCTGCAGGTCGAATGATCCCTTGAGATACCATGGATTCGAGCTCTTCTTGAACTTGACCTCTGAAAGCCAGGGGGATCTGCCGGGCAGTATGGATGGCAAAAGGCACTGCACCATCCTTGAGATGGATTCTCATAGGTGAACCCACCATAGGTTTGAGTGGTGTGGACTCTAAGGCTGCCTTGTCCACAAGAACGTCCTGGAACTCCTTCAAAAAGTACGCCTTAGCTTCTGAAGGTGGTGTGTTGCTAGAGACCGGGAGCTCCACGCACTTCTTGGCATGCTTTACTTCCAAGATTGGCTTGGGGAAGTCCTTGGAGATGATGGCCAACGCTTGACAGTGGCCGCGGGAGAGAAGTGGAGTCTGGATATCCTTGTGTACCCGGATTTCAGCTAAACACGACTTCTCGCCTAGAGTTAGAGTGGCCGTGAGCATTCCGAGGGCGGGAGCCATTTCAGAACCGTCAGCTGTGAGTGTAGTGGTTTCTGGGGGGGTCTGTAGCTGGCTCAAAGGAATCTGAAGACTCCTCAGGTGTTGTGGGCCGATCATAGTGATATCAGCGCCGGTGTCAGTCATCATCCGCAAGTGCGACGACTTACCACCATGGGTGACGAGAACACTGACGTGTTAGGTACTGCCGGGCTGGGAGATATCACGCGACGGCAGGAGAGCTGCTTGGATTTTTGTTGCGAAGGGGTGGGAGCACCATCAGTACTACCCTGCTTGTGGTTCTGACGGGATACCTTCTTGCAACAACTATCAAAGTGGCCGATACGGGAGCAGAGACGGCACTGAGCTTTGCTGGCAGGGCACTTGACAGTGGATGCGAAGTGGCCTTGGCGACCACAGTTACGACAGGTGACCTGGGCTGCAGGGCAGGCCCCTGTCTCATGGTACCTTGCACAGCACTGGCACAGTTCTGCTGTCTTCGCTGTCGACTGTTGCGGAGGTTGCTTATCGAGATTCTTCTGTTTCTTACTCTTCTGGTGCTGGGTTAAGGCTCTCACCTGTGTAGGCTGGGCACGGATGTCAGACATGGGGCATCTGGCTGCCTCGTAGGAGCGGCAGGCCGTGACCATCTCCTGTAGGGAGCACTTGTCGTCCAAGGATATGAGTCGCTGGATTAACTCATCATCCCGGTGTAATACCAAATTAATACCGAAAAAATGCACATAAATAATGATTAACCCCTTCAGTGGCGATAAAAAGTAGGTTGTCCCGCCGCGTGAGATGGCCGTTGTGCGGCGCCAGACGGGCCTTTTTGTAAAAATTTACCGCTTAGCATAGGTTAGGTTCGGTTAGATTAAGTTAAAAAAAGCCAAATGTTTTACAGGTACCATCACAATGCCGAAGTGGAAAGGTTTCTACGACAGCCAGAGAAACTACAAGTGTGAGTGGGAAAGAACCTTCTTGTGGGTGAAGGAAGCACCAGATGGCCGAGGCGATGCATATTGCAAGCTATGCTTCTGCAATTTAAAACCAAGACTCTCCATTATTCAAAAGCATGAGCAGACGGAGAAGCACAAAATGAAACAATCTGTTATTAGAACCACAAAGCCTATTACTGTTTACCCCAGTGGTCCAAGTGAGGATGTTAAAAAAACTGAATTGGAGTTGGCAGTTGCAATATCTTGTCATTGCTCTATTAAATCAATTGACCACCTTGGTGAAATAATGAAAAAACATGGAAAAGGAAGTACACTTGGGAAAATATCATTGCACCGGACAAAATGCAGCAAATTGGTCACTGAAGTAGTCTCACCTGCCTTTAAACAGGAGTTAAGGAATGATATCAAAGGTGAAAAGTTTGCTGTGCTAGTTGATGAATCAACTGACATTAGTACAGAAAAACATTTATGCATAGTTGTTCGCTACTTCAGCAAAAAGGAAAAAAAAATTATGACAGAACTAGTAGGACTTGTACCAGTGACTGAAGCAACAGGTGCAGTTTTGTTTGATAAGATTAAGACATCAGTGCAAGACATTGGTCAAAGCTTAAGCAACTGTATAGGATTTGCAAGTGATGGTGCATCCGTCATGGTAGGACATAATAATTCTGTATGGACACGAATACAAGAGGAGTCGCCGAACTGTGTGCTAATGAGGTGCATTTGTCACTCCCTTGCCCTTAGTATACAGCATTCTTTCAATAAATTGCCATCTAACCTGGGGTTCCTCTTATCTGAAATTCCGAAATGGTTCTCCAAAAGCTCTCTTCGGAGAGAGTCTTACAAGACTCTCTTCAACATCATGAACCCAGACGATGATAGGAAAGGACTACCAGCTCCATTTCAGCAACCATCTGCTACAAGATGGCTGGTAAGAGGAAAAGTTATGAGCAAAATTCTCAGTAACTGGGATGAGCTGCATGGCTATTTCCTTTGTGCTGAGCAGAATTGTGGCCAAGAGGCTAAATTCAAGGCCAGAATGATAAGAGAGATGCTAGGGGATGACATAAATAAGCTTTACTTCCTGTGTGCTTCTCCAATTGTCTTGGATTTTGAAAGAGTCAATGCTTTTTTTCAAGGAACTGATCTTGATCCTCAAAATATGGAAAGTGAATTAAATTTATTACATAGATCAATGAAATCAAGAATTGTGTCGCCAAAAGGTGACAAGTTGCACCAAAATCAAGCAGACTTTGGAGCACGCTTTGCACAGGAAGCAAGTTTATATTTGAAAAAGAATCCTCAAAGTGAAGTCATTGAAAAGGTGATAGAAGTTAAGAACCGTTGCCATAGCTTCATCACGGATGCTGTGGAGCAGTTAGAGGCAAGACTGCCCCCTTCCAGAAATACCTTTAAACATTTAAGTAATTTGCATCCATCAGTGGTCTTAAATCAGGTGGCTAGGCCAGTGTTCCTGGACCTGCCATTCATTAAGCTTTTGAAATCAGATGAAATGGAAAAAATTGAGCAGCAGTACAGAAATTTAATAATTGTGAACTGGAGAGAGGAAAGTGTTTTCAGTGGCACTATTCCAATGGACTCGGTGAAGTTCTGGGTGGGGATTAAATCTTTTCAAAATGGAATGGGTGAAAACCCATTCCAGGAATTATCAAAGTGGGCACTTTCTTCTCTGGTTACTCCAGCTAGCAATGCAATTGTAGAGAGAATATTTTCCCATGTAACTAATGTAAAATCTAAATTGAGAAATAGAATGAGAACAAAGATGTTAGATGCAATTTGTAGGATCAGATGTCACCTTCAATTTAGAGGATTGTGTTGTAAAGATTTTGTCCCATCTCAGGAAATGCTCAAGTTATTTAATTCAGATATATATAACAAAAACAATGATGGTGATGACATGGACGAAGACGACATAACTGAATATGTTTGAATTGTGATATTTCAGTGATCTCATTACTATTAGAGAACAATTAATGCCAAATGGTTTCTTATGCTTTATTTTGAGTGTTGAGTGAATGTGTGGAGCTGTGAGGAATGGTCTCATTACTATTAGAGAACAATTAATGCCAAATATATTTGTATTTTGAGTGTTGTTTGGCAATGTTGGGCTTTAAGGAATTATCTCATTGCTATTATAAGAATAATTAATGCCAAATAGATTTATATGCTATATTTTGAGTGATATGTGGCAATGTTGGGCTTTAAGGAATTATCTCATTACTATTATAAGAACAATTAATGCCAACTAGATTTATATTTTGAGTGTTGTGTGGCAATGTTGGGCTTTAAGGAATTATCTCATTACTATTATAAGAACAGTTAATGCCAAATAGATTTATATTTTGAGTGATGTGTGGCAATGTTGGGTTTTAAGGAATTATCTCATTACTATTATAAGAACAATTAATGCCAAATAGATTTATATTTTGAGTGTTGTGTGGCAATGTTGGGCTTTAAGGAATTATCTCATTACTATTATAAGAACAGTTAATGCCAAATAGATTTATATTTTGAGTGATGTGTGGCAATGTTGGGTTTTAAGGAATTATCTCATTACTATTATAAGAACAATTAATGCCAAATAGATTTATATTTTGAGTGTTGTGTGGCAATGTTGGGCTTTAAGGAATTATCTCATTACTATTATAAGAACAGTTAATGCCAAATAGATTTGTATGCTCCTAGTCTATGGTATGCTTTATTTTGAGTGTTGTGTGGCAATGTTGGGCTTTAAGGAATTATCTCATTAATATTATAAGAATATATATATATGCTTTATTTTGAGTGTTGTGTGCCAATGTGGGGCTGTAAGGAATGATCTCATTACTATTAAAAGAACAATTAATGCCAAATAATTACATATGCTTTATTTAGAATGTTTTGTGGAAATGTGGAGATATAGGGAATGGTCTTTCATTATAACTTTAAGATCAATAATTAGCCTAATGTGAACGGAGTGCCTAGATTGGTTCATCTTGAAAATGTACATGTACAAGTAAAAATATATATTATCTATCTCTATGAAGATTATTATGGGTAAACATTGTAAATTTATGAATTAACTATTTTTGTAACTTTGCACATAACCATTTGGCTAGTAATAAAGATTTTTTTAAAATATGTTCTTGTTTGGAATGTTACCCTAGTTACCACGATATATTGCAGGTGTTTTCTGGCTGTTTTATAATAGGCAGTTTTGTATATAATTACCTGCAACAGTGTTCAAGTAATTATTCAGTTAACTTTTGTCAGACCATCTGCAATATAGTGTGTGTGTGTGTGTGTGTGTGTTGTGACATGGGAGATGAGCTAAGCTCGTATTGTCCCGTCTCAATCTGTGTGTGTGTGTAGTATATATATATATATATATATATATATATATATATATATATATATATATATATATATATATATATATATATATATATATATATATATATATATATATATATATATATATATATATATATATATATATATATATATATATATATATATATATATATATATATATATATATATATATATATATATATATATATTATGAGTTATAAAGTTTGGCACTATTTTGTGCTATTTGGCACTTTATTGGAAACACTTTGGCATCTTTTGCTCTGAAAAATCTGGCAACCCTGGTGGTTCCAACCCGAGGCAGTCACCCGAGAGACATGCGAGTGAGGGTACGTACGCCGCTCGCTGTGCCGTCCTCCTGTTTAACCAGCCACTACACTTCTTATGCCTCTGAATGACACGGAAGTATAATAACACTGCACTATACACATCACTGAGCACGAAAGCACTGCACAACACACTGTGAGTCATTCGGTTCACTACACTGCCGATGAGACGGAGTACACTTGGCAGCGGGCAGCAGCTAGGTCCGGCGTGGTGTAAAACTCCTCGCTAGTTTACGGGGTTATCACTGCGCCATCTAGAGTGAGCTCCTTCTAGCACTACAGCAGGTGAAGGAAACTCAGGAGGTATTGTTTGTAGGTCCTTAATCCGTAAAGCAGCACAGGAGAGGAGAAATACAAGGGTGGTATAATCCTGCGTCTAACTGAAGTACAGGTCTCGCTGCTACTGCTGAAGTCGGCGGCGTGTCCTGAGGGGAACACGGCTGAGTTGCCACATACTAATAAGTACCCTACTCTAGCTAACATTAGTAGGTATACCCGTACATAATATCAAACATATACACCTGTAATGGGAACTTTAGGCAGTTTCCTCACGACACAGTACTGTCTATACATGGCACTGTCTATGCACAACACTGACTATATGCGGCTCCAGTGGCACTGAAAAGGCACAGCAGTTCACAAAGGCGACGGGGAGCAGGGTACAGCAGGGAACTGAACTCCGGCCAGGCGACGGGGAACAGGGTACAACAGGGAACTGAACTCCGGCTAGGCGACGCGCTCCTTGTACCAATATAATTACTACAACTACTACTACTACCTGTATCGTGGAAGAACGTCACTTCTCTCAAGTGACAGTTCGTACCTCACCTCACCCTTACCAAATGTATCTGTCCTTTGAGAAAATACCTGTGGTAACAGCTCGTACCTCACCTCACCCTCACCAAGTGTCTCTGTCCCTTGAGAAAACACCTGTACATTCCTTTTCCTTTCCTCCCCGACGCGCTCCTGGGCTTTTGATGTACACCGCTGTTAATCCCCCACGTGGACCTATGATTAGAAGATAAATACCGAGAGGGCAGTTTAGAGCTAGACTCTGAAGCGAGCACACTGTGTATCATCTACCTCATCAATAAACAAAGACGTTACCAGATGTGATTCCATCGCCCTTATCATTAACTATCCACCAAGAGAAGGGAGCCGTCTTAAGACAGTACACTACACCACTCTCAAGACAGCACACTACTTTGTACATGTGGTGACAGCTGGTGTTCTAACCCTATACGCTTCATAAGAGACCTACACGCCTCTGGCGTGTAGGTCTCACACAGGAAAGTCCCCGCACATTCTGCGCATATGCGAGCCAGTCTCGCCTTGTGATTGGTGCGAAAAGTCTCGCCTCATGAATGGTCACCTCCTTCTCATCAACTAACTTAACGTAATCTAAGCTAACCAAACTAACCTAACCAAATCTAACCTAGCGACTGCCCCAAAATAGCTAAATTTCAGCATTTTTGGATAGAAAACCAAAAACACGAATTCAAATGACACAACAAATTATTTTAAAACTTCTGAAACAAATTTTCAGGATTAAAAATGAAGTTTTTCCTGATTTGCGACAATATAACAAATCACTTTCACGTATGAGCCCCCAAATGTAGTCTCCAATCATGTTTTCATTGAAGGATCCTTGATATCTCTGTTCAAAGTTCATTATTTCTTGGTGGAAGCGCCTTGTTCCTTGTTCCTCTGAATATGCTCCCATATTCTCCTTGAAGTTGTTGAGGTGAGCATCTAGGATATGGACCTTCAAGGACATTCTGCAGCCCATCTCACCATAGCTTTTCACTTAAGCTTCAACCAGTTCCATATAGTTATCAGCCTTGTTGTTGCCAAGAAAAACCTGTACTACAAAAGACTGCCGAGCTTTTTTCTCCTTTTCTGTGAGCTTCTATAGAAATTCTGAGCACTCCATAATTTTCTTTATTTGTGGTCCAATGAAGATAGCAGCTTTCACCTTTGCCTTTGAAAGATTAGGAAAGAAATCCTGAAAATATCTGAAGGCAGCAGACCCTTTATCAAGAGCTGTAACAAACTGTTTCATGAGACCCAGTTCGATGTGTAGTGGAGGAAACAAAACCTTTTGAGGATTCACCAATGGCTCATATTTGGTATTGTGCGCTCCCACTGTAGTGTCAGTCCTTGGAGGCCAGTGCTTTCTTTGGTAATGTGCTGCTCTGTCTCTACTGTCCCAAAGGCAAAAAAAAAAAGGATTCTTGCAGTCCCATAATGAAAGCCACCATCTTGAAGTCTCCAATAACTTTCCAGCCATACTTATTGTAGTTCAAAGTTTCCAGTAGAAGCTTTACATTGCTGTAGTCCTCCTTAAGATGCACAAGATGAGTAAGAAGCAGAGATTGATACTTGTTTCCACTGTGCAGAAGTACAGCTTTCAGGCTTTTGGAGAAGCTGTCAATGAAGAGTCTCCATTCATCCACAATGCAAGCAATTCCAATAGCATCAAACAAGCCTGATACACCATGGCAGTAGCATAGCCTGTCCTTTGCAAAGAAGCTGGAGAAATGTTTGTGACGTTTTCTATGGCTGGTCACTTGCACACTGTCATCAATTAAATCCCATTCCTTTAGCCTTGAAATCAAAAGCTCATCATTTGACTTTGTCAAACCAGGATCTCTGATGAGGTCATTGAAGTCCCTTTGGTTTGGGTAGTAAGGATTCCTCCCAACTACAACTGTATCTGTGATGTCACAGTCTTCCTCTCGTTTAGCTCATCTTCTGACACTGGTTTCTTCTGATAGTTGACTTTTTTCTGGAAGGGCTGGTATAGGAAGATCAGCACTGTGTGGTACTGGTGCAATGGAAAATGGAATGTCTGGATAGAAAACAGCAGGTGCATTTTTCCTAGATCGGCGTTTGGAAGGATCCACCATGCAGAAAAAACAGTCAGTTGAGTGATCAGTAGGTTCGCACCATATTCTAGGAATAGCAAATTTCATGACTCTGTTTTCCCCTCTATACCCTCCTGTAAAAGAACAACAGTATGAGTTTCTGTTGAACTTATTTTATTTTTATTCCTAATTCTTAATTGGATCTTACTCTTGAAAAACTAACAGCTATTTTACCTTCTAATGTTCTCTTACAATGTTCACAAGCAGAATGAGGTACCCAGGTCTTGTCTCGGTCCCCAAATGGCACAGCAAAATATGCTTTGTAAACTTCACACATTTTTCCAGATGCTGTCACAGAAAACTTCTTTGCTCTTGTCTTGATGAATTGACCACACCAGAATGCATCTGGATAATGACTGCTGCCTCTTGATGCCATTTCACTTCTTGTAATGTGTCTTCTTAGGCAGCCAAAGCAGAACTGACTGGTGGTCTGCAAGCCCCTACTGTTATATTGTCAAACAGTACTCTAGAATACTCTTACACATTCTAGTAAGACTAAGAGTATTCTAGAGTACTCTTAGTCTTACTAGAATGTGTTCTGGAATGTTCTCAATCTTTCTAGAATATTCTTTAACCTACTTTAGAATATTCTCATTCATTCTAGAAAATTCTTGTAGACTATAAAATTCTTGATATTTCTAGATATTTCTACTGTATTCTAGAAAGTTATAGAATATTCTGGAAATGTTTACATTGAACAGAGTATTCTAAAATGTTCTAGAAACTTCTAAAAGTGTCTGGTAGAACATTCTGGAAGATTTGATTTTTTCTAAATATAAGAAATTTCTTGCTAGATCTGGTCAGCTCAAGAATGATCTTATTAAAATAAAATAAAAAAAATTGTAAAATGCTTTACATTCTCCCTTTCATTGTTTTAACTTATTTGCAACATAAAAAAAAAGATAAACAAATGAGATTTTGCAAAGTTGTTTACCTGACATGAAAACCAAGTAACCCATACTACAGTGAAATAAGGCAAAAATGTAAATTCATTGTTCTAACCACAAAAGTAATGTAACTTGTTCAAGTAACATTGTTCTAACCACAATAGCAAATAACTTTTTTTCTATTCTGTTTCGATGGAAATAACTGGAAAATTATGGTTTGGGGCCAAGGAGAAGACAAAAAATGAAATTTTGTTACATAGTGTAATTAATATCCTATGTATGTAGCAGTAGCATTGAAAAAAAAAAAATAGAGGAACAATTACGATGGTGATGATGATGATGATGATGATAATAATAGTAGTAGTAGTAATAGTAGTAGTTCTAAAACAACAACAACAACAACAACAACAATAATAATAATAATAATAATAATAATAATAATAATAATAATAATAATAATAATAATAATAATAACAACAACACAACACAACACAACAACAGCAACAACAACAACAACAACAACACCATGTAACAAGATTTTAACTTTTTTCGTCTGGTCAGTAAATGTTATTTCCTAATTCCTTTGATCTAGAAATCAAAGAAAATGACTAATAATGATAATTTTCAAACTCTGTTTATTCTGATCTCGACAGCGATGTTTTGAAACCAACCTACTCAGACAGACTCAGCACTAATTTGGTGAAGGAACATTTTCTAGAGCTTTGTAGAAGTTTCAAGAGTTTTCGAGGTTTCTAAATGTTTCAAGAATTTCTAGAACATTCTGGCAACATAGATGGCAGCATAAATACAGGGAACGTCAGCTCAACAGATCAGTTGAGAAGAATATTCAGAATTACAACAGAAATTTCCCTAGTAGCCTAAGTCGCTATGACGCCACTCCAAACCCAAAATACTATTAATTCGAAACACACTTACCTGTAGATACGATTACCACACTTACCTGTAGCAAAACCAACATCAGTAGTACGGACACCTGAAAAGAAAAACAAAACATTAAAATCAACACACAAAAAAACACATAAGAACACTTACGGTATGGGGATAATGGGGTCGTTCTTCCTTTGCACTGCGCCCTGAGTTGCCGGGTCGTGGGAGCCGTTGAGCTCGGTAGTGAGAAGCAAGGAGGCTTCCCGTGGCCGGCCCCCTCCCCCGGCAAGGGGTGGTGTAGCCCAGCTCTGTTAGCGGTCATCTGGCAACGGTGAGAGGTAGAACAGGGCCCCGTATCAACTCAACTCTTCCTCTGTAAGACAGAATAAATATAAAGCAATCTTTTTGACAGGGACGATGATGGTTTAGCTGGGTTTTGCTTAAAATTAATAGTAAAGAAATAATAATGCCTAATACACACACAAAAATAAAAGAGTGCAGAATCTTCACAAAAAAATAAAATACAATATATATACAATAAGAATAGCAAAGTGGTCTGCCCACAAACTTTTACTCTAATTCTTTCCTTCACTTTCTTTCTTTTCTTCTATCTGTCCAATCTCTTACTCTTCCCCGTCTTTCTGTAAAAAAAAAAAAAAAAAAAAAAAAAAAAAAAAAAAAAAAAAAAAAAAACAACAGATCAGTTTACTTCTAGCCATCACAGAGCAAATAAGTCGTCACTTGTCATTGATATATGCGTTCCTTACACACGGCTTCAACAGCCTGTAAGCATGCGGCAGATGCATTTTGCTACGTCTGTGACAAATTTACCAGGACAAGAGCAAAAAAGTACTCTGTGGAAAGATCTGCTAAAATGTGTGAGGCCTACAATGCATATTTTGGCATGCCTGTCACATCAAAACAAACCTTAAGCACCTCATTTCACCTGCGAACTCAGCAAAAGAACTCTGGAATATATATATATATATATATATATATATATATATATATATATATATATATATATATATATATATATATATATATATATATATATATATATATATATATATATATATATATATATAATGTATGTTTTGCTTTTTTGGATACTGGATTTTTTTTTTTATTTACAATAACACTGAATGAAATGTATTTATATTTTTTTCACTTAAGTTTTCATTCTGCTTTTTTTTTTCTTTTACAGGATGGTACAGAGGGGAAAACATATCCATGAAATTCGCAATACCACGAATTTGGAGGGAACCAACTGATCACTCAAGCCATTGTTTCTCCTGCATGGCGGACCCTTCCAAATGTCGAACAGGCGCCTGCTATTAAATATCCAGACCTTTTGTCATCTATTGTGCCAGTGCCACACTGCTCTGAGCTCTCTATACCCACTCCTCCAAAGAGTGAGCAACAGTTTTTAGAAAAGAAAAACAGTTCAAAAGATGGATTCATTGATCCATATTTCAGAGGTATAACTTTGGTTACTACCGCAGCCAAAATGATGTCAACGACCTGATCAGAGGTCTCACAAAGTTCAATGCCGAGCTTTTGACACAGACTCATGCAATGGAATTTGTTAGATGAAAGTGTGAAAATATCAGGTCAGAGAAAGCGTCAAGCAGAATTTTTCAAACTATTTTACTCATCAAGATGAGTTTTGTTTTTGACACACTGTGACCGGTCTGTTTGAGGCAATTGGAATCGTCTATAACCCCAACGAGTGGCGCCTCTTCATTAACAACTCGTGCAGGAATCTCAAAGCAGTGCTACTTCATAACAGGAACATGTATTCATCTCTTCCCCTCGCTCACTCTATCCACTTCAGAGAGGAATACAATGATGCCAAGATCTTGCTAGATACCTTGAAATATGAAGAGTACGGTTAAGATGGTTATCAGAGACTTCAAAAAGATGGCCTTCTTTATAGGTCTCCAAGCCAGCTTTACCAAGTTTTCTTGTTATCTTTGCCTTTGGGACAGCAGGGACACCGTGGCACACTACCACAAGAGTTAGTGACAACAGTGGACCGAGTTTAGTATCAGGGAGAACATCAAATGGGAACCATTGTTGGATCACAGAAAAGTAGTTTCCTCCACTGCACTTAAAATTGGGCCTTATGAAACAATTCATCAGAGCTCTAGATAAGGAGTCTGCAGCTTTCAAGTATCTCTAAAATGTCTTCCCTAAGCTGTCTGTGGCAAAGGTGGATGCCAATGTCTTCGTTGGTCCACAAATAAAGTTCATGGAGTGTAAGGAGTTCCCCAAGAAGCTCACTAGGACGGAGAAAGCAGCATGGAACAGCTTTGTTGCAGTGGTTATCGACTTCTTGGGGAATCACAAAGCCGAAAACTATGTGGAGCTTGTTCAGATCTTGGTGAGAAACTATGGCAAGATGGGTTGCAGGATGTTCCTCAGAATCTATATCCTTGACGCTCATCTTGATAAATTCAAGGAAAACGCGAATGCATACGCCGAGAAGCAAAGCGAGCGCTTCCACAAGGATATACTGGACTTTGAATGCTGCTACCAAGGGTCATATAATGAAAACATGATGTAAGACTATATCTGGGAGCATATTCGTGAAAGTAATTTACAGTATAAGCGTAAATCGCGGAAAACTACTCATTTCTAATGTTTTATTGTCTCACTTGTGTAATCCTGGAATAAATAAATGCTACTTTTGTATTATATGTTGTTTTGTTTCTACTTTTGTGCAAATGAGAGTTCAGATTCGCTACTTTTTACCAATGTGAATAGGTAAAGTTCATAAATATTATTATCCTGGCCACAAAAGCTAAGTTAGAAATTAATATCGGTGTTTCCTAGGCATAAGCAAATAGAAAATAACAGTTGTTACCCAAGGACAAAGAATCGTGCTACACAATGTAATTATCATCATAGAAGAAGAAAAAGGATCTTAAAGAACCCGATCTTTACATATTTTTAAGAGATACTGTCATTAAGATAGAATCACTTTCATGAATCCACACATTAAGTACAGAACACACACCTAAGACCATATTATCACATGGCACACATACTCTGTCATTAAAGCAACAATTAACACCTCCATATAAAAGGTTTTATGTATAGTAATGTTAAGCTGAAATAGCAGGGCACATGCCCAAAAGCTGTTGTGCATTGCATATTAAAAACAAAAATAAATAAAATAAACACACTTCACCTTATTGAGTTCATCCAGCCATATGCAGTGTTACTGGCAATGCATTTCCTTATATGAAGCAAGCACTAATGCAATTAATGAGCAATCCATGTTCTAAGGGACACAAATTTATATAATCTAACGGAGGCCTATGTCGTTCCTCACATCTTGGGGGCACAAGTTCTTTACATGATTTCCCACGTCAGAGGACAGATAACGCATTACTTCATTATACCTGGAGTGTAGTCTTTTCTTGAAATACAATAAAAACTAAATTTTCTAAGCCAAATTGATAAAGCATTGGGTAAAAGTAGTATTTTCCTAATGTTATAGTTAAAAAAAAAAATCACATGCTAATAAATTTGAGACCAAGGAGGTAAGCAATCATTAGTGATCCAAAGATACAAAATCACTGCACGCTAAGTAGCTTTCTTGACTGACGCTGCATCTATGTATGTACTGACATCTGTTCCTAAAAACTCTGCAAAGGGCTAACCGTGATAGTGTTTCACAGGACACCAGTTGACTATCTCACAAGAGCTGCTGAAAAACATATTAGGGCAATTGTGTCTAGAACCTGGTCATATAACAGGGATTTATGCCATGGCTAGGCTAGTAACAACTGATGCTCAGTGTGTGGTTTAGGTGAGACAACTTAATGCCCCATAACTAGAGGCAGCAGTGTTCCTGCCGGCCACCACCTCCCACATCTGCCTACCATGATCGAGTAGGATGTCTTCATGATTCATTAATTCTGATAATCCATCCTCAGTAAAAAAAACTGCAGGATTTTGAAGCTTGGGAGACCTAGGTGTTCATTTGTGGAACATCCTGTAAGATGCACATACATTATTCATTGTGTACACTGACATCTTAAACTGTCCCAACAGTTGCTATCTTAATCTCATTCCTCCACTAGGCATTTATATTAAATGTCAGTACATAAGTATAATAATATATCATTATTTTTTTTTCATAAAAATTGAGTAGAATATAAATCATATGGGAATAAGAGAAATCATATATTTGGGAAGGAGAGTCTTGGAAAAGTGTAAGGAAGAACACACCAAACTATTTTGAAAATACTGTACACTAAAAGTAGAATAACAGAAAAAAATATATAAGCCCTTAAAAGAAAAAAACAAGATAGGATCTTTAAGAGTATTTATGAGTGAATAAAAAAAAAGAAGAAAAAAAAATAGGTGGATAAAAATGACTTTAAAGAGATACAACAATTGATAACATGGACTAAGAAGAGAGAAATGTGACATTCCACTCATAGAATAGTGTCCCCAAGCAATGACATCTGTAATAGTATTTAGAAATACACAACAAATAGAGTAATCATCGATTTTAGATACTGATAAAATCACTAAAAAGTAGTGCCTGCTATTTATCTGTACTATACAGTTTACCTATCTGTCTATGGCAGTGGTTCCCAAACTGTACCACCTTTCCTCAGTACTGTACTTGGTGCCCCTATTTTCAAAGTAAGGAAGTTTTCGAAGATTCAATACCGAGAGCTAAAGAATGAGGTTATTAAGATGATAATACATTTAATTCTTCTGTAAACACTTCAAATTAAATCTTGTTAATACATAATTACTAATGTCACTGAATTCTTAGAAAATCATTCGTAATTGCATGCAATAAGCATTTTCTAAAGAATTATGAAAATGATATTTGTTATCATCATCAGGTATAAACCAAAAATCCCTTGCAGAAACCTATAAAACTCTACCTTTAGGAATACCAAATGCCCCCCTCCCCCTTCAAATAGTGGAAACAAGTGATCAATAAGAAGGGAGTGAGCCCTGAAAGATATGAAAGGGCATTACAACACTTTCAGTAAATCCTACCTCACCAAGATTTCTATGTAGCAAGAAGTCCTCCTCTAGACAAGAAATTGGGATGAGGAATCTTATAGTGTGTGGCTTTTGTTGGTATCATCCGTAATAGTTATCACATTAGCAGGAAAAAAATAAATCTTCAGTTTCACTGTAAACAACATTAAGCAGTATGAAACATGACTTTGTTCCAGTAACTGTAACTTGCCAACAGTATGTTTGACAGTAATAAATGGTAGCTGAACAAATGGCAGCCATGATCTCTTTGAGAAATGCAGGCAATATCTAGTACATGACTCTATGTTACATATGTTTGCAATCCTCTGGTCTTGCTGTAGTTACTGTGACTGAGAGGCAGTATGTTGAAATTGGGTCCATATTTTACAGTTCTGGAGCATCTATAACCTCAGGCAGTATGTAACTTATATAGACAGAAAGATAGATAGACAGACATATAGATAGATTGATAGATGGATATAGATATAAGTAGATAGATGCATGCATAGACAGACAGATAGAAAACAGTACAGGGTACAATTTATCCAGATAAATGTGTGTCCTGTTTCTTACAGGCATCTATAGAAAAGCAGCCTTTACAAAAAAATAATAAGAAAAATATAATCAGCATAATTTGGCTTATTATTTAAGAAAATTATAATCAGCATAATTTAGGTTATTATAAATGTTCCACTGCTATATAAATAATATTCTTTTTTTTTTTTCAATTGACATAATGCATAAGGCACGTTGTTTTATTTATTAGTAAGTGAAGAGATATCTCACCTGCAGCACGTATGACTGCATCACTGAGCAGCTGCCTCTTGGTATCACAGGGGACCCTGCAGTATATGAGTTCCTCTCAAGTGGTACTGAGAGGATGGAGCCATTTCACACCCCTGAAGAAATTAGCATTTTAGAAAGATGGCTGATTAATGACAAAGAAATGCATGCTGAAGAGACTAATATTTCCAACAAACTAACACATCAGTGTTTTTGTTTCTATTTTTGGTCAATGTGGAGTTACAACATCTAACAAAGACAAAATTGCTGCAGCAATTTTGTAAAGAAAATAATGTTATGCAAATATAACCAATAAGTTTTTATTTTTTTTCTTACTCTACTGGTCACGCCATGTAGTACACAATTTTGCCCACAGCCAGGAGACAGTGAAGCGTTGCAAGGCATTAGGCGGACCACGGCACAAGACAAGAAGATGGAGTAGAATAATAATCTTCAAGAGACGGTAACTCAGCCAATAGTATGTGTCACGCATGCCAGAAGGAACTGTGCCTTCAACAGTAAACACCACTGTTCTGCCAACACCAGCAGAACATTACTGTTAATATTATCATGCCTAACCTCCTTAATGACACCAACAATGCGGCCAACATGTGCCAACACAATATTTAAGCCACACCAGCAGAAAGTTCAGTATTAACTTGTCTAATCCCTACAGCTGTCCACATAACAAATATCTATCGTTTAAGGGCAAGAAATAAAGCCTACAGGATTTGATAACAAGTGACTAAAGATGACAAAAGAAAAGTTCTCGGACGTGACAGTGTTCTCCTTATTTACACTGCCTTTTATTTCATCTGAATTTGGACAACATTACCTCGGTCAACATGTCACTAGCCTTTCACACGTACCTTCTGGCGTCAGTGGAGAATAAATGAAGTTTCACCTCGTGCAGAGTAACTCTTCTTTTCGCCACAAGTACAACAATCATATTTGCTTGTACAGGGAGCCATTTTTTGAATCCGGGTAACGTTCACTACTCTCCTGGTAAAGCCTCCCCCTGGTGGCGCCGGTGGCGACCGGCGCGCCATCTGTTGTTATCTAAAATCACTAGTCACTTCCTCCAGCTCTCCCATTGAGTCAGTATATTCTCTTGTGTAGAATCCTTGCTTCTGCCTCACTACGACGCCACTCTTCTGTCTGGTCCTCGTCGACGTGCCTTTCTGTACATCCCGCAACTTCGCTTCCTCTGGCTGCCTCTTCGCTGAGGCCCCACCCTCTGTTTCATCTCGTCGGCGGTAAAGTACAAAACAAACACAGTTCCAGAACACTACATTTTTTTTTTCTTTTCCCTCTCCCTCATTATTTTTGTTTGTTGCCTTTATCTCTTTCCTCTTTCTCCCGTGGTGTTAACCCCTTTCATTTTGTATGTCCCGTGTTCCGGCTAACACCTCACCGCCTCACACTCGTTCAGGTCTCACACTCGTTCTTCGTTGTCCCCCTTCTCCCTCAACTGCGGCATGTCTTCCACCGAAACCAGCTCCCAAACTTCTCTCCTCCCTTCTGTTGCTTCTTTCTTCCCCCCAGCGAATTCCGTGCCTTTCTGGACTGGTGACGACCTTAATTACTCTGTGTTCACCTTTCTATTTTGTATCTCTGATGCTCTTTCTCCTTTTTCCCTCTCTTCCCGAGATAAGGTTACTTTCATCCGCTCGCTCATGTCATGCGGCACACTAACCCCTGCTGGCGCTTGTCTCGAGGAGTTTTATTTTTTTTTTATTAATTTTTATCTTTTTTATTCTTCCTTCCGCAACCATCTCATCCAGGAATTTGCTTGTGCAACCAGCGATCTGTATCTGGCCTCTTTTTCTCACCTGACTGACCTCATGCGCTCTCATTCCCATTCCTTGCCCACTCGCGCTGCCGCTTTCGAACTGAATTAAGGGCCGATTTCACAGTCGCTTGGTAACGTTCTCAAGCAAGAGCGTTCTCAAGCAATGCCTGTTAACAGGTATTACCAACACCTCGATCCGATTTCAAAGGCGTTGTTTCTGTGGTTTCGGTGATCCCCAACCTGGTACCTCTGATTCGGTAATGTTGGTATGCCGGAGCCCCCTTATTAGACAACATGAGTCATTTCATGACAAAAGAACCACGCCAGCACTAAAAGAGAGAGAGAAAGGCATGGAAAATTTAAATATATTTTGCAGATTCTTATGTGAAAAATTTCATACACCCTATGCGTATGTGAGGATTATTACAGTTTTTAACCAAGGAGGTATAGATGAAATAAGGGTGACAGGTAGTGAAGTTTTCAACAGCTGGCGAAGTGAATACACGCCGCCATCCAGATTCTTCTTAACTTTATCATATTACTATCGTAGGGTACAAAATGTTGTATTTTTGAATAATTTTAATATACAATTTAGGAAGTAATACAAGTACAAGAGGATAATAATTTGTGACATTTGCAAAAAAAAAAAAAAAAATAAATGCACTGGTAAGCTCCATTGGAAAGGCCCAACAACTCCTAAGCCAGCGTTACGAAAGGTTCCAATTTCTGTTAAGGATCTAAACAAACAACGCCGTGGAAAAACGTCTGTGAAGTCGGATTTGTTATTGGTGATAGATATCAACATTCATTGGTAACGATCACAACAACAGGAAGCGACTGTGAAATAAGTCTTAAGTCACTTCCTGGATCAGTGGTTTTCAGACTATTTAGTATTACGGCATACTAAGAAACAACTAATATTTTTGAGGCCCACCCGCCCTTGTAGCGAAGGTGAGGTGCTACTTGGCCGCCCGTAAGTTGCTCAAGCGAGAAGTTTAGGCTCTCAACTTCGACTTGGTCATAGCAGTGTTTAGTCCTTGAAGGGTAACATCTTCAGTGTCATTACTGTGTAGCTCTGGCAAAGGAAATTTAGCCTGGGTATTCTCTGTTTATTCTTTCTTTCTTCTTTCTTTTTTACAGAAAGACGGGGAAGAGTAAGAGATTGGACAGATAGAAGAAAAGAAAGAAAGTGAAGGAAAGAATTAGAGTAAAAGTTTGTGGGCAGACCACTTTGCTATTCTTATTGTATATATATTGTATTTTATTTTTTTGTGAAGAGGCTGCACTCTTTTATTTTTGTGTGTGTATTAGGCATTTTTATTTCTTTACTATTAATTTTAAGCAAAACCCAGCTAAACCATCATCGTCCCTGTCAAAAAGATTGCTTTATATTTATTCTGTCTTACAGAGGAAGAGTTGAGTTGATACGGGGCCCTGTTCTACCTCTCACCGCTGCCAGATGACCGCTAACAGAGCTGGGCTACACCACCCCTTGCCGGGGGAGGGGGCCGGCCACGGGAAGCCTCCTTGCTTCTCACTACCGAGCTCAACGGCTCCCCCGACCCGGCAACTCAGGGCGCAGTGCAAAGGAAGAACGACCCCATTATCCCCATACCGTAAGTGTTCTTATGTGTTTTTTTGTGTGTTGATTTTAATGTTTTGTTTTTCTTTTCAGGTGTCCGTACTACTGATGTTGGTTTTGCTACAGGTAAGTGTGGTTATCGTATCTACAGGTAAGTGTGTTTCGAATTAATAGTATTTTGGGTTTGGAGTGGCGTCATAGCGACTTAGGCTACTAGGGAAATTTCTGTTGTAATTCTGAATATTCTCTCTGTTTTCTTTGAGTTTAGTTAATGTGTGGTGTTGTAAGTCTTCTAGTCTATCCCATACCCTTTTAGCTCTTTCTTGTAGTTTGATGTTTAGTGGTAGCGTTTTTGTGTATTGATGGATTTGCATTCTATTCATAGTATATGGGTATCGTTGGTTGATGGCAAATCTTAATGCTTTATTTTGAATTTTTTGTAGTTTGCTGACTTGTGTTTGGCTAAGTGCATGAGTGGGTATTGGTGGGTACTCTAGTATTGGTAGTACTAGAGCCTTCACTAGGTGAATTTTTATCTTTTCTGGCATGTGTTGTAGTCTGTACAGTTTTTTAAGTGCTGCTAAGGCCTTATTATTTCTGTCTTGAATATGTTTGTTATACCTGTTGATTGTAATAAGTAGTCCTAGACATTTACCTTCAGATTTGAATTCTATGGGATCTTCGTCTATAATAAGTGGGTTAGTGATTCTGGCACCAAGGTGTAGAGGAGTGAATTTTGTTAAGTTGGTTTTAATTCTCCATTTTTTCTCGAAATCATTTACTTTCAGTATTTCTCTTTCTGTTTGCCTGTTTAATATGTTTTTAGATTTGCCTTTATATCCAGTGATTTGGGTTATGTCATCAGCGTAGCATATATTTAAATTTCTATCTGATGCTTCCAGATCGTTTGTGAAGATGGTATAGAGTGTTGGCGACAGTACACTCCCTTGTGGAACTCCTGAAGCCAGCTCGAAGGAAGGTCCAATGTAGTTGTCTATTTTTAATGCTGCTGTTCTATCATCAAGGAAGTCACAAAGTAATTTTTCAATAGTGGTAGGAAGTTGCTGATGTAAAATCTTAAACTTTAATCCTATGTGCCAAACTTTGTCGAATGCTTTGGTTACGTCTCTGAATATAATTTGACATTGTTCTCGGTCTCCTTTGTTCTGTGCTATTTGTTCAGTTATGATTGCAAGTGCATGTGTTGTGCCTATGCCCTCTCTAAATCCAAACTGGTTATTGTTATATTTATTGTTTAATTCTAGGTGTCTCCTCAGTCTGCTATTGATGATACGTTCTAAAATTTTTCCAGGTACCTCCAGCAGCGATATAGGTCTGTAGTTTTCAGTTTTGTGTGGAGTTTTTCCTTGTTTAGGTATTAACCGGACTATGGCCTTTTTCCATGTGTCAGGAAAATAGCCTGCAGAGATGGTGTTATTATAAATGTGTGTAAGTCTTGTGATGGCTTTATCAGGAAGTGCTTGGAGGATCGTTTTGTTTATCCCACTTTGTCCTGGACTGGATTTCTTAATATTTTTAATCACATTTCCTACTTCCTCAGGTGTTATTTGTGTGTCAAGAGCGCAGGTTCCTAGACGTGATGTGTCAGTGTTATCGTAGGGGGATATTCTGTCTAGGTTGTTTTGTAAAAATTGGTATATTTCTTCACTTTCTTCTTCTTCATCCTCTGCCTCCTCTTCAAATATTTGCGACCAGTGTTGTCTGTGTAGCTCTTCCTTTTCTTCTGTTTTGTATATTTTAGTGTTGTTATAGTTCAGGAGATATTCAGGTTCGGGAATGTTATTTCCAGTGATCACTTTTATTTTCTTCCAGAAGATACCTGGGTTTTTGTATGTGGCGGATACTTCTTCTAATAAATTATGCCAATTTTTGTTACTTTCTTCTATCATCCTCGCTTCTAGGGTATTTTGCAATGTTCTGTACAGTCTGTAATGATTTATGTCCCAGCCGTATTGTTGTGAGTGTTGTCTGAGTGCATTGAACCTAATTATTGTGAGTTTAGTTTCTTCGGTTAATTTAGGGGCAGGTAATTGTCGGTGATTAGTGAATGGGATATGATTTTTAATGGCATTATCAATTGTGTTATGCCAGTTTTCTATTGCATTGTCTATATTTTCTATTTCAGTAAGATTCAGATTAGCATCTGCTATATTATCATTAATATGTTTTTTAAAGTTTTCCCAATCCGCCTGTTTTAGATTCGGTTTTTTTGGAGCTGGTATTAAAATGGGTGATGATGAAATGGTGAGTAAAATAGAAATATGATCACTGGAAGTGAGAGGGCCAGGTGTAATATGTATGTTGTGATGTGTCCTGTAGTTGGTGAGTATTATGTCTGGTGTTGTGCCCCTTCCTTGTGTATAAAATGTTGGAAAGTTAGGTCCCCTGTGTTGTAATGTTCTATTGTGTATCAGTGTGTGTATCTGGCGGCCTTTCGTGTTTGTATTGTTACGAAAGCACAAACCTCAGCACTCCCGTAGACGCCCACAATTCCCCGACAGTCAGGACAGCACTCGGGAACACCAGCAGGCTAGACAAGAGATGCTAAGGGTACCACGTCCCACGTGATTCACGCACAGCCAGACAGAGCGGGTAGACAAACAGTGGGCAACACTTTCTTCCTTTACTAGTTCCGTTAGTTACAGGCAGTTACAGACACAGGCAGGGACAGTCAAACTCTTCAGGCTCACGCAACAGGCACTCGGCACGGAGGACACGCAAAGACAAGTTATCCAGAGCGGGGCCAACAACACACTGCCCAGTCACTGCAGTCACGCGACTTCTCTCCCGCCATCCATGCACCACTGCCAGACACCAGGCACAGCTGACACACACACACGCACGTCACACACTCAATCCCACAGAAAGAAATAAAGGCAACTTAGACTAAACAACAATAATACCCGGGCGTTACATCACCCCCTCCTTTACAAAAAGGTCGACCCGACCTTGCCTCTCCTTATATTTCTCCCTCAGAGTCAATCAACACAAAATCATCATAACGCCGTGGGCGGCGTCTGTCCCTGCGCGGCCGAGTGGGCTGAGGTTCCTCTGCTGGCTCTGAGTCGCGGCCGTCGCCCACCCCTGACTCCTCAGCCTCGGCCTCCTCTGGCTCGCTGGGGGTGGTGACAGCTGTCTCCGGGTCGCTAGATCCTCCAGGAAGCTCGGCAGCGGGGCTCCCTCGGCCGGCCGCTCACCCTGCGGCGGTGCCTCGGCACGCTGCACCTCCACGCACTCGCCCACCGCTGTTCCGGCGGGTATGTTGCGAGCCTCGTCGGAGAAGTTAGCCAGTAAGACAGTGACTACCTTCTCCCCCGCTCGCACGAGGCTCCTTCCGACTGCCACTCCGTCAGCCAGTCGACAGTCGCTGGCTGGTTCCACTAGGCCCTCCGTGCTCTGCATCGGCCGTGCGAGTCGACACTGTACTCGACACTCAGAGCGCGGGGCCAACTGCATCCGCCGTGTCGTCACTACCTCCGACCGGCCGACCTCCGGAAGGAAAGGCACATCGTATCCACATACCTTTATCACCTTCCGTCCAAAGTCTACGCAGGCCCTGGTCTTCTTCAGGTAGTCGTAACCCAGCAGACACTCTTCCTCCAGCTCGGCAACATACACGGGCAGGTTCACCTCCGCGCTGCCGACACTTATTCGAACGTCTACTGGGCCTTGCAACGGCATGCAGTCCCCCGTTACTCCACACAGCCTGTCCACGGTGCACGGGAGCCACTCAGCACTTACCAGCCTCCGCTGCACGATGGTGCGCTCAGCCCCGCTGTCAATGGTCATGCAGCAAGGCCTTCCATCAACCGCACCTCGTACCTGCACTGCGCTGACGGTGAGGTGGCACTTTACACAGCACGGGGCATTGGCACCTTGGCAGGCTGTGAGGTCGCCCCCTCCTCCAGCCCGCTGCTGTTTCCCGCCTCAGCAACCTCCTTGGGCTTGGGGGAGGCGCTGGAGCGGTGGCCCGATTTGCCGCATGCGGCGCAGCACGTCTGGAAGGCTTTGGAGTTAGGCCGATCGAGGGAGCGCGTCCTTCGTCTCCTCGGACATTGGCTGCGTCTATGGCCTCTCTCACTGCAGCCCCAACAGCGGCCGGCGAACTCGGACGGGCTCGCCTCCCGTGACGCCGCCTTGTGCTCCACCTTCGCCTTCCGGCCCCGTACCTCACCGCGAGGCTGGGCAAGAGAAGAGAGGCTGGTCGTCGTCTGTAGGAAGGGCTCAAACTCCATAGCCCGTGCCAACGCCACCTGCACGTCAGCTGGGTGTGCCTGCTTCACATAGATTTGGAGCTGGTGGTCCTGGAGGGCGTCTACGAACGCGTCGCGCGCCAGAACAACGACCATGTCCTCGGCCGCGCTTGGATACGCCCTCCTCACCAGCCCTTCTACGTCCTGCGCCAGCTGGGAAAGGGTTTCGTCCTTCTCTCGCGTCCTCTTCTTAAGCTGGGCGCGGTATACCTCCGCCTGATGACGGTGTCCGAAACGTCGCCGCAAAGTTTCGGACACTGCTGCGTATGAGGTGCGCTGGCTGGCAGGGAGATGACCCAGCACTTCCAACGCCGGGCCTCGCAGCGCTGTCGCTAGTTGCAGGGCCTTCTCTGCCTCCCCCCAGCCCTGGGCCAAGGCCAGCATATCGAACTGGGCGACGTAAGACTCCCAGCTGACCTTACCATCGTACTCCGCTGGCTTGCGTCTCACGTGACGAGGTGACGAGCGGGCTGCCTTAGGGCTCGGGGGCGGGGAGGCGGCACGGGGAGGTGAGCCCGGCGGTGTAGGGGGCAGGCTAAGCCCTCCCCTCCTGTCCCGGGTGGGCGGCCAGCCCCCAACGGCCATCTCGGGTGCTTCCCAAGGACCTGCTTCCCCCACAGGGCCCCATCCAAGGCCCCCAACAGCAGGTGGGGCTGAGGCCACACTCCCTTCAGGTCCTGGGCTAGTCACGGGAGGCCAGGCGGGGGTTGCGGGCAGCTGTACACCTCCCGCCAAGACGCCACGTGGCGGCCACGCGCCCTGCCGCCAAACACTCGCGCCCTCACGCAGGTCTGCCACCTCTTCCCGCAAGGCTTGGAGTTCACTTTTTACCTCCTGTTTCACTGCCTCACACGAGCGATCAGTATACGCCTGCGTTTCAGCCCTCAGAGAACCTATGCTGCTTTGCAGGGCTTCCATCAGTCGTTCAGTTTGGGCAGCTTGTGTTGCCACGGTTTGCTCGTGCCTTTCCTCCTGCTTCTGAGCCATACTCGCCAGTTGGGACATGAGGAGGTCCATCTGGGTGGGCTTCTCGTCACCAGCATCACTAGAGTCGTGACTAGACCCACTCAGTCCCTCACACTGGTCAGCAGCACCACTCTCGCCCGCCATTTTGTCTACCACCTTGTCTGCCATGGTTTCTCCACTCGAGTCACGTAGGTCTGTACGAGCACACACTTAGCATCCCACTCCTGACACCATTGTTACGAAAGCACAAACCTCAGCACTCCCGTAGACGCCCACAATTCCCCGACAGTCAGGACAGCACTCGGGAACACCAGCAGGCTAGACAAGAGATGCTAAGGGTACCACGTCCCACGTGATTCACGCACAGCCAGACAGAGCGGGTAGACAAACAGTGGGCAACACTTTCTTCCTTTACTAGTTCCGTTAGTTACAGGCAGTTACAGACACAGGCAGGGACAGTCAAACTCTTCAGGCTCACGCAACAGGCACTCGGCACGGAGGACACGCAAAGACAAGTTATCCAGAGCGGGGCCAACAACACACTGCCCAGTCACTGCAGTCACGCGACTTCTCTCCCGCCATCCATGCACCACTGCCAGACACCAGGCACAGCTGACACACACACACGCACGTCACACACTCAATCCCACAGAAAGAAATAAAGGCAACTTAGACTAAACAACAATAATACCCGGGCGTTACAGTATAATTGTAACCTAGACAAGGGTGATTGGCGTTTAAGTCTGCTATCATATATACTGGAGTTTGTCTACGAAATAGTCTAATTATGTCAGGGATCGGTATGAAGTTTCGTGCTGGAGGTTGATATAGTGTTGCCAGAATTATTTTACCCGTTGTTGTTTCAATTTCTATTGCAATTAAGTCAGAAATAAAGTCATCTAGTATTTTGTATTTTATATTTCGTTTCACTGCAATTGCAGTACCATCTGCAGGATTATTTAGTGTGTTTTTCTTTATTATGTTGTAGGAAGGAATTCTCATAATATAGGTGTCTGGTATACAATGACTGTTAATTAGAATTACGTCAGGGTCGAAGTGTCTGTAAATATTTGATAGTGTGGTTTTCCTGGTTTTCCAGTGTTGGACATTATGTTGTATTACTTTAAGTGTATTAAGAGCCATTATTGTTGTCGATGGTCCTGCTGCTATTGTACATGCAGGAAGCATGTCGTTGTCAATTATTTCTGCTAGATGAGAAGTTAATGTTAAAACAGGAAAAAACATTTTTACAAAGATGTTTATGATGCATCAATCACTACCAGTGCACACAAATGAAAATATGCTAATCTAACCTAACCTAACCCATACCAACCTAGCTGAACCTAACCTAACTTTAACTCCACTTTTAACCTTGATGTCCATGGCCATTAACATTAATTTTACTATCAACGCTATTGTGCACTACATGTTGTGTATTTCCTAAATTTCTAGTAACTGTAAATTTACTGAATGAAACAGAATTATATGACAATGCATGAACATATCCAAAAAACAATGTATTCATGATAATTTCACAGTTGCCAGGGCAGCCTACTGTCCAAAAAAAAAAAAATAATAATAATAATAACAAATGGGGAAAGAAATAGTATGAAAAATCAAGGCAATAAGTAAGATTGTGTATATGATTAAAGACTAACAGAAAAGAAAGCCAAAATACAGACCCATTTCCTCTTCTCTTATGATTATGGGTACTAAGCTCTCTAGCTGGTTGTCTGCAAATTGCAGCTCCTCAGCCAGTGCATCTGTTGCAACAGCCAAGAAGTCATCTGTGACTGGTTTTGGTGATGGCCCTCCACCAGTCTTGAAGGACTCATGAAGAAATTTCTTGTGATTCTTCTTCACTCTGTAAGCATGAACATAATGTAGATTACTAAACAATGCCAGTAGTGCTGTACAGAATCTTCAGTTAGGAATGATTTGGACAAATATAATAATATTCATTTATTGTCTGTGTACTTTATTTCTTAATTCCATTTCTTATATTTCCAAGTAAAAAACTAACCTGAACTTAACCTAATATTGCTGTTTACCATGGAGCTTTTCTTAAATATTTGCTAAAGAAAAAAATATTAATAATCCATTAATTATATAAAGGGCAGGTAAGAAATGGTATATGCTACTTGTGAGATACCAGCAAGCTAAAAACAGCCCCCCTTAGACCAGCAAGCTTAAAACACCCCCTTTAGATCAGCAAGCTAAATTCACCCCCCTTAGACCAGGAAGCTTAGAACACCCCTTCTAGACCAGCAAGCTGAAAAACACCCTCTTTACAGGCCCCATTCATTAAACACCACTTGTTGCACCCACCCCACACTCCGGCAGGCATGTTATCCATGTGGGCGCGGGTCGAGAAACTAGAACAGCCAGCAGGGCCTGAAATAAGTTACACTCTGAACGCTGGGGCAAGGCACACGCATACGAGGCCGGGGCACAAGGGAAAACACGGGCACTATTTCCTAGTTTATTGACAAATCCTCCACAAGTACACTGGTTTTACAAGTTCACAGTTGTGGTGCCCCTGTAAACACATGATTCATTTGAATCATGTGTTGGTGATACCCGTAGTTAATCCTGCTTTAAAGTTAGATACGCTACTTCATTATTGTACTGGGGAAGCGTTACAGGTGATTGAATGTTGTGCAATAATGGATCCTAGTGTTGGTTACTTCCGGGTTCGGGAGTTACTGTAATGTTTCAGAATCCTGGATAAAGAAAATTACTAATGGTTCCGTTGTAAAAGGGTCAGATAAAAAAAGGTTTACTACATTTAGCAGCTAGACACTAAATGCAATGGGTATGTTGCACGAAGTGGATAATAGTAGAATTATGATGAAAATATTGGAATGAGTACCACTTTATATTCAAGGAAGATGTTGCAGATTGGTAGTTGGACATTTAGAACGAAACGGTAGTTATCCTAATACATCTACATTAGTAACCTTCCTCGACACTGTTGCTAGGGAAGCCATTGATCCCTTTTTTTGATGTTTTGGAGGAACTCAACAAGGGGGACAAGACTAATAGTAAAAATCAGTAACCTACTTAAAAATAAAAAAGTCTAATATTCAATATGTATATTTCAAACACATAAACAAAGACCTGGCTGAGAAAGGTGTTAAACAATTGTTTAGGATTTATGGGGGTTCTCATCAGTTCTGGAATTGTCCTCTGTTCCTGAAATTTTCTCCTGAAAAATGGCTCCAAACTATTAAAGACATGAATATATGTTTTAACTGTTTATCATCAACCAAGCACAAAGCCCAAGGATGTTAGTTGGAAAGAACTTGTGCTATTAATGATTGTAAGGGAAAGCATTCATTTCAGGGTTCCAAACTATTAAAGACATGAATATATGTTTTAACTGTTTATCATCAACCAAGCACAAAGCCCAAGGATGTTGGTTGGAAAGAACTTTTCTATTAATGATTGTAAGGGAAAACACTCAAAGTCATTGCACATATCGCACTTTAATAATGGTACAAATAAAACAGTTGAGGTAGTAATAACAGACGAAGTAAAGAATTGTGTTTGTGTAAATGTTGGGAGTAATAACTATATTTCCTTACCAGTTGTTCCGGTATCTATTAATGGAGCAGATAGAGAGAGGAAGATAAGGGCATGTGCCTTACTTGATCCAGGTAGCACAAAGTCCTTTTGTTTGATTAAGCTTGTACGACAACTTGGAGTAATGGACAATGAAACTCCTTTGTCAATGACTTTGAATGATAGTAGAACTACTGAGGCGTTGTAGGTGTCTTTGAAGGTTTGGGTATTCACCAAAGTAGACAACAGATAATGGAAATCCTTAAGGTATATGCAGTATCACACTTGCCAGAGAAGATTAACTGTATACCTGATGTCTCTTATATTTCAAGGTAGAATCATCTAAAGGACCTTGATTTTCCTTACGTGGTAGGAGGAGTTTTTTTAATCATTGGGCAGGATCTTACACATATGTTAACACCCTTTTAAAGTAAGAATGGAGTTACATGGTGAGCCATATGCTGTGCACACAGTAATGGGATGGACAGTAAATGGACCTATTGGTACAAATACTATGAGTGATTCAGTGAGTAATTTTATTCATTACCTAAATCGGAACCTATTTTAGAGGAGCAGGTAGAGAAGTTCTGGAAGATTGGTGTTGGTCAACAGCTGATAAGCCCTGACACTCATCTCTGTTTTAGATAAGAAAGTGGTGGATGTTTGGATAAATTTGCATGTTTAGTTGATGGACACTATCAGTTAGATATTCCTTTCAAATCCAGTCTTCCAGAATTACCTGATAACTTTGTTGCCTCTTAAGCCTCTTAAGAGGCTTGAATCCTTTCGTAGAAAACTATCTGGAGACCATAAATTGCATCAGCAATATACTAAAGAGATGGACAGGTTGGTAGAACAAGGATATGCTGAAAAGGTGCCAGAAGAGGAGGTTAATGATCATAGTGGTTGGACTTGGTATATTCCCTATTATAATGTTGAACACCCTAGAAAACCAGAAAAATTCAGGATAATCTTTGACTGTGCAGCTGAGTATGAGAACATGTCTTTGAATAAAACAGTATTGGAAAGACATGAATTGACTAACACAATACTCAGAGTATTGTTGAGATTTTGGGAAAACCATATAGCAATCAGAGGTGATATAAAAGAAATGTTCACAGGTTAAAGTTTCTCCTCAGCACTGTGAGGCTCTCAGATTTCTCTGGTTCACCACCTCAGGTTCCTTCTGACATACTGTTATGAATTACACAACTGAGGTTGCTAGTCTGTTCCACCTCCTACAAGCAAGGGAATATTATAACACTCATAGAATTACTCTTCACTCTCTGAGAAAGAAGTCAGCCAAATTCTAGGAAGCACAGCTATGACAAGCAACAAATGTATATAAGGATTATAATATTCAAATTACAAGATTAATAACCACCTACATCCATAGAACATTCTCTCTCTCTTTTTGCCATGCAACACCATCTGTGTCTTCTCAGAAGACAAAAATTGGTCACCCAGGACTGACTGGGCCCAAAAAAGAAACAGACACCACCACACTGCAGAGACTCAGATGTCTTCTAAGCCCAGAGCCCCCCAAAACAACACTGGAATCTAGTTACATTTAATAATACAACAACGTATACATAAACAAGCTGCCCCCCGTAAACATAACAGAAAGGATATACTCATCACTCACAGGCATGCCAAATACTTGATTAGTACAGCTGAGGAGTCATTGTGGGAGGTATCTCTTTACAAACGAGGTACTGCCACCACAAGTAGACTTTTGAGGACACTTAATCTCTCACCTAACATCAGCGGGGGGTTATTGCTATATTATTCAAATAGTATCCCATGAATCTAATTGCCCTCTAAATGTAAATCGTACAAAGTTTCCAAGCCTTGCCTTGCCTCAACACGCGTGTCCTCACCTCCCAGTAACCTAACAATGACTAAGGGGCACTCTCCACCCATGTGCTTCTCATGACCAAAGAGTCTAGAGAGAAACAGGAGGGGTTAGCCCACAGGAGCAGAAGGGGGAAAAAAGCCCTGCACTACCACAAGATGGCAGTGCTGATGCTGGGATTTTATCTGCTGTGGGGTTTGATGCCAGTTATCCTAGATGTAAACAAAAGCACATTGGAGTAAGATGAGCATGGAATGACCATTGATTTCAAGAAATTCCTGCTGTGTGTGTGGGCAGAGAAGGGACAAGGATGGTTCCAAAAAGCTACATTTATTTCCCAAGGATGCCAAGGAATGAGTATAGTAGCAAATAAGAGATGTGGGGGTACATAAATTAATGTTTATTCATGTATTTCAAGGATGCAGTTGTCATTTTAAGAAGGCTATGAAATAAATAATGTATTTTTAGAATCGGATATGTTGAATCATATACAACCTATACATATTCACTTATACTTTTGTGATGCATATTATTGGTTAGAGGTCCTTGTGCTAAGTAATGTGAATCTCATATATATATGTGTGTTGCATTAATATGCAACTCGTATATACGAGATTCACATACTAATGCCATCAACAATTTTTGAAAATTCTTTGGCTTCCTTTTGGATGCGTTAAGATTAGATTGGTTAGGTAGGTTGATTAGGTTTAGTTTGGTTAAGTTAAGTTAGGTTAGGTTATGAATCCCATAATACATCAGAAACTTATAGTAACACCACCAGTGATATTTTTTTCATTTATTGGCTTTTTACCAAAAGTGCTATTGTGAACAACTGGTGTAAACTGTGAACTGCATAGTGTTGTTGATGAGGTTAGTAATGGTATTTCCAAGGACAAGATAATTTTTTACTGATAAGTTTTGATGTATTTTGACTAATTTGCAATTATTTTCTGTCATAAATTACTCTTTTCCTTATGGTAGAGGGGTGGTAAAAAATGAAAACCAAGTGATTTGTGACAGAAGTTAATGGCAAATTTTTTAAAACATCAAAATTTTTCAGAAAAAAATAGTTTCATCTACCATGTGGAGTTTGTATGGAAAATGGAAATTTACCTGGGAATGTTTCTTCATATAATCAGTTCATGAGTGATTGTGCAGCAATTAAAATTCTTGGGAGGATATGACAAAAGATAATGTCCACAAACAGAGTGTATATGGATAACAGAAATGTACAGAATTCACATAAGACCAGGTGCACATTTTCATAAACAGGTGTAATTTCCTGGGCATAGTGTTAGAGTATATTGCTTATACAAATTTTTCTTTGCAAAGTTATTAGTTTCTAAGAAAGAAATTCACCTGGAAAAACAGCAAAATATATATTTGCCTAAAAATATAACTACAATATATATATATATATATATATATATATATATATATATATATATATATATATATATATATATATATATATATATATATATATATATATATATATATATATATATATATATATTGTAGTTATATTTTTAGGCAAATATATATTTTGCTCTTTTTCCAGGTGAATTTCTTTCTTAGAAACTAATAACTTTGCAAAGAAAAATTTGTATATATATATATATATATATATATATATATATATATATATATATATATATATATATATATATATATATATATATATATATATATATATATATATATATATATATATATATATATATATATATATATATATATATATATATATATATATATATATATATATATATATATATATATATATATATATATATATATATATATATATATATATATATATATATATATATGCCTAAAAATATAACATGTACAAGTTTGGGATCTAAACTTTTTCAGTATTTTCACAGATCCTTGTTTGAGTATTTTGGATCAAGTTCTGTTGTACACAAATATTGAATGTAGGTATGCATTTAGTATAATTTTCTGATCATTACATTTCCCATACATTTTTAGACAGTTCCAGTGGGTGAAAACCTAAATATAGCAGATCAGAAACACACCCAGGTGGTCTGTGATGATCATTTTCCTCCCTATTACATTGGGGGCAATTCTCATCTTGGTAATACTGTCCAGTACATTACAGGATATATATATATATATATATATATATATATATATATATATATATATATATATATATATATATATATATATATATATATATATATATATATATATATATATATAATCATAAAAGTCTATTTGTAGTAGCTGTATTTTTTGTCTCTGATAATAAACATCTTTTAAAATGCAGTATTCAAATAGTATAAGTACATGACAAATTTTCGTAATACTTATAATTGTATGAAATTTATATTGGAGTTATTCTGAAAGTTGCTAGTTTAATGTGATGATTACTAATGTACCTAACAGTCATTACTTTCTCGATACATGCTGGTGACAGTGCTTTGCTTAATTACTGTAAAACACAGGACTATGGTCAGAGGCTGTGATTTGTCTACAGTCAGAGGTTGTGATTTGTAAATAACATCGATGTAATGTTGGCTTTCATTTTGTATTTCCTTGTGTTTAGGTAAAAGTATGGAACTGTACAACACAGCTTGTATACAGTTTATTATTATTGTTATTTATATGCTTTTGTTTCTTATTGTGTGCCATATACTTTCCAATAAATTGTTGTTTAATAATTGTTTTCCCTCAATTGAACAGTGCAAATATAATTGTGAGCATATACTATAAAATCAAATGACTCATAACATCTTATCCCACATTTTCCCTTACTGCATATTTACATGCTAAATTTGCACAGACAGTTATATGTCTTATTTTACTTTTTTTCTTCTTTTCTTTTTCAAGATTTATATTTCAATTTTCTCCCCAATAGAACATGAAGCATCCCCAGATTGATACACAAGTGGTCACAGGCACTTCACAAGTAGAGCTTCCACATTATGATGAAAAATTAATTGTATTATATGAAGTTATTTTAGTATGATGCTGAAATAACAGAATGTTTGTAATACCATTATGTGATGTTTACTACTTGGTTATTTGTGCAGATGTTTACAGGACAAATTGTGGGTGCCTGAAAATGAATGGTGGCATGATCATCTCAGACCTTCCACGTCATGTTTGCTTGGATCGTGCAAAAGGTAATCTCTTACATTAATTTCCAACCTGTCTTGTGTGGTGAAGACTGATGCTATATAATTGTGTGTGTAGCTATTTATGTGAAAAAGCTTTATTCATGCAGTATACCATAATATATATTTTAATTTCTTGTTTAATGTCAGTTTGTCTCTTTCAATAACTTAGGCTTATTACTATATTGGTAAAAGTAGGGTTTCTTATGAATTTTTGTTATTATATTTTGTATTTTTTAAAATTTTCATTAACTAAATCATGGTTTGCCATGTTTGTCCTATTCATACAAATGCTTATACTGCTGTCACTTATGAGACACTTTGCTTTCATATGGTACATATCACCAGCTCATGTGTCTGCCATTCTCATGTGTGTTTGTGTGTTTATGGTTGAATTGTAGGTTCCTGTTACCAGAGACCAAAACACTTGGTAGTTTCATGTAATGTTAAGCCATTAGTTGTAGCTGAAACTAGCCAGGCTTGATGAAAATTGTGGTCTTTCATAAGGCCCTTAACAGTCAAGTGATATACTGTGGGCTTTCCTAAGGCAAGTCTAAATTATTGTCCCAAAACTTAAGATCAGGTACCAGTGCTTCTTGTAGTGCATGTACATATATAAAAACCACCATGACTAACATTATCCTTCCATCAGATGATGTCCCTTGTCAGGTGCTGCAACATGCCACATCACTAAGCAGCAACTTGGGGCAACAGTCAAGACACCACCACAACCTCACTCCAAATATTGTGAGAGCTGTTATTTGCTTTAGAATGTTATAAGTGCTATAAATGTATATTTCATCAAGTTTTCCACATCACTTCATGATTATTTTTAAACTGTTGTTATAATGATCTGAACCTCTGTTGTATTTTGTGTGGAAACAACACTTTCTAGAGGCATGTGCAATTATGAGTCTGATATATGAAAGACAAATTGGAATTTTTGGAGTTATGATAATTAGTAATGAAACAGCTGATATGTGAAAGACAAATTGGAATTTTTGAAGTTATGATAATTAGTAATGAAACAGCTGAAATACTTTTAAGTGTTTTCAGGGCTCAAAAAAAAAAAAAAATCAAGTTGCTGCAGAACATCATCAGCAAGCTCAGAAAGCAAGTAAAGGGATTGAGGTAGCAGACTCTGAGAGTCCACAGCAGCTGGTAAACTCCATTTCTAAATATGTAAGCTCAAAAGTGCAGGAAAAGGAGGAGGCAGTAGGCACTTGCAGAAACAATAATTACTGACAGTGAGGTCTAAGGCACTGGATCAAGAGGTGCTGTGAACCTATCATTAAACCCAGCTGTGACCTCGCTGAACATTTCTCTTTGTGTATCTCAACACAAGGGGGCAGTCACAACCTCCCCCTCTAAAGACAACTCATTTCCTTCACACAAAACTATAAGCACCTAATTACACACACATCCTTCACTCAAAATTCAAAATTATCATGGTGACTCCTACACCAACCTCGGAGTCCCAATCTGGGACTCCAAGGGGAGGGGACCACAATTGTCCCTAGGTCAGACTGAACTTCTGGTATTGACCCTAAGTGTCTTGACAAATCCCCCTCAAGTTTTTTCTTCATTAACTTCTGCAACACTCACTATCTTAGATCTAATTTTCAATATGTAGAACACCACCTCTTTTCTACAAAATCTCATCTTTTCCTCACTGCAACACAGGTGTCTAAGGCAACAGAGAGTATCCCCTTTTCTGTTCCCTCCTACTTCCTCTATCCTCTTTTTCAATCCAAAGCTGGATGTGTCTGTGTGCAATGACTTGACCTGCTCTCGTGCCCACGCTCTTGAATCTTCTGAGTTTTCCACCATCTGGCTACAACTACAGAGTCACTCTCAAACTAAATTTATCTGTGCTGTATGCCTCTCACCTAACTCTTCTGACAATAAGAAACTGTTTGACTTCTTAACTTATAAAGTAGAGCACAACCTAGAGTCACTCTCAAACTAAATTTATCTATGCTGTATACCTCTCACCTAACTCTTCTGACAATAAGAAACTGTTTAACTTCTTAACTTGTGAAGTAGAGCACATTCTGACTGTCTTCACTTTTGCAGAGATATCCATTCTTGGAGACTTCAATGTTCACCACAAACTTTGGCTTTCTTCTCCCTTCACTGACCATTGTGGTGAACTAGTCTTTTAAGTTTGCTATCCTCCACGACCTAGAGCAATCCTCCACAACCTAGAGCATTTGGTGCAGCACCATACTCGTATTCCAGACTGGGCTCCTCCGATCACAATCACCCTACTCGTATTCTTGACTGGGCTCCTTCGATCACAACCTCATATCTGTATCTTGTCCAATCCCTCCTCAGGATCCCCCTAAGTAGAGGTGCCTCTGGCATTTTGTCTCTGCTAGTTCTGGGGTACCTGAGGAGGTATTTTGCTGATTTTCCTTGGAATGACTACTGCTTCCATGTCAGAGAAATATTTTTATCCCAAGCACTTAATAGAGGTGAGAGTGTCTGGCATTCCTTACTTTTTTCTTGACATAAACCTTCCAAACATTGGCTTAACACAGCCTGTTCTCATGCTATACATGATAGAGAGGTGGCCCACAAAAGATATTTAAATCTTCCATCATCAGAATCTCATGTGCTTTATATTTCTTCCCAGAACCATGCCAACTCTGTTCTAGCCAAAAACTCCTTCATTAAGGGGAGCGCCCACCTCCACCTGCAAAGTGGCTCCTTTTAACCGTAGACTTTTTTTCATTGTTTCATCTTTGTCATTAAAAATATAATACTCGTTGAAATTTTTATTAATCTATAACGAACTGCGCATGCGCAGTGAATTCTTTTCAAAGTTGTTAAAAAAATTGGATAACAAATTTTAGAGTCGATGGATCACATTGAAATCGTGCATGGTAGCAGCTAGAAAAATTATGCAGGTTCAGTAAGAAGGTTTTGTCCAAATCTATATTATAAAGTAATCAAAACATTAGTCAAACATAGAGGAAATTTTTTTGTGCATAAGAAAAATCACAAGAAAAAAAACCTACTTGAAAAATGAAAATTTCTTCTTACCGATCGTGTGTCACAGTCCCGTCTACTTACATGACAAAAATGGTGACTATAGGACAATAAATAACCCAGTCATTACAGGAAAACCTAAAAAAAGCATGTTTTTCAGGAGAGGCAAAAATAGATCAACTTTCAATAAGATGCCTAAAAATCAGTAGAAACGAGGCTAGCTACCCCTAAAACTTCCCCATTTTCTCTCTTGCTGAGTCAGAGAGAGAGCAGGATTTATAGGGATTTCATTTATATATTGTTATATTTGTAAATCATTGCTATTGGAGGCTTTCTATGCAATGCTGAAACATTGCAAGGCTCAGCGTGTGGTGCCTATAGCTTTTATCGCCTTTTTATACCCTTCCCTGTACTTTGATTTTATTTGATCAGGTTAGTGATGTAAGTGAAACATAAAAGTATTGTTGAATATTTATTTATTTATTTATTTATATATTTTTGGCCTTTACCGACTAGATAGTCTCACCCCTGGGGTATCATGGAAGTAGTTGCGTCATCGGAAAGGGATATTTATTTTTCCTTTTTTCTTTCCAGCATAGATTTTGCTGTAGAGAAGGACAAATTGTAAGCCATTGATAGAGAAATAAGCAATTCTCTCTATGGCAGCTTGTCGCGTGCGGCCATCGAGACGCCACCACAGCACGGCGAAAATGGGGGGGGGGGGGAACCGCTCTCTACCTAAGCCTAAACTTGTCAGATCCGTGATTATTGTATACCAAACGTTTCCCCTATCATGTGGGATGAATTTAAGAAAAAAAAAGTGAAAAAAAATAATTTTCAATGCAATTGGAGGTGGGCGCTCCCCAGAAATTGTCAAAATCTTTCAAGTACTAACTCCCTCTTCACTTCTGACACCTAGCCAAAAACATCTCCAATAACTTTTACTTCTTCCTTGGATGATTCAAGGCTTGTTCCTCCCTCTCCTCCACCCTCTGACTACTTCGTGCTACCTATTAAAACTCTTTGCAATGATGTTTTCCATGCTCCTACTGTCCTAAATCCTTGGAAGGCTTATGGACCTGATATTGTCCCTCCTGTTGTTCTCTGAAATTTTGCCTCCTTGCTTGCACCATGCCTAGTCTACCTTTTCTTCTTGCTGGAAGGTTTCCTACATTCAACCTGTTCCTGAAAAGGGTGATTGTTCTAATCCATCAAACTACTGTCCTATTGTTTTAATTTCCTGCCTATCTAAAGTTTTTTAATCTATCCTTAATAGAAAGATTCTTAAACATCCCTCACTTTACAACCTTCCATCTGATTGGCAGTATGGGTTCTGTCAAGGCTGCTCTACTGGTGTTCTTCTGCCCTTCATTACTGAGTCTTGGTCATCCTCTTTTAGAGATTTTGGTGATACTTTTGCTGTTGCCTTAGACATATCAAAAGCTTTGCGAGTCTGGCACATAGCTTTGATTTACAAACTACTCTCCTACGGCTTCTATCCTTCTCTCTGTAACTTCATCTCAAGTTTCCTTTCTGAGAGTTTTATTGCTGCTGTGGTAGACGGTCATGGTTCTTCTCCTAAATCTACACTGATGATACTACCCTGCACTTTTCCATGTCTTTTCATAGACATCCATCCCTTCATGAAGTAAACAGTTCACACAGGGAAGCCACAGAACACCTGACTTCTGATCTCTCTGAAATTTCTGATTGGGGCAGAACAAACTTATTATTGTTCAGTGCCTCATAAACTCAATTCCTCCATCTATCAACTCTACACAACCCTCCAGACAACTATCCAGTCTTCTTCAGTGACACTCAACTGTTCCGCTCCTTTACTTATAATCTAAACTGGAAACCTCACATCTCATCTCTAGCTAAAACAGCTTCTATGAAGTTAGGCATTCTGAGACATCTCTGCCAGTTTTTCTCACCCTTCCAGCTGCTTCTTCTGTACAGGGGCCTTATCTCTCCATGTATGGAGTATGCTTAACATGTCTGGGGAGTTTCACTCCTACTGCTCTTTTAGACAGGGTGAAATCAGAAGCTTTTCATCTCTTGAATTCCTCTCCTCTAACTGACTGTTTTCAGCCTCTTTCTCACTGCTGCAATGTTGCATCTCTTGCTGTCTTCTACTGCTATTTTCATGCTAACTGCTCTTCTGATCTTGCTAACTGCATGCCTCCCCTCCTGCTGCTGCATTGCTGCATAACTTTTTTTTCTCTTAACCCTATTTGGTTCACTTCTCTTATGCAAGAGTTAACCAGTATTCTTAATCATTCATTCCATTCTCTGGTAAACTCTGGAACTTCTTACCTGCTTCTGTATTTCCACCTTCCTATGACTTGAATTCTTTCAAGTCAAGTTTCAAGTCACTTATCCTTCAATTTTTTGACTACTGCTTTGTTTAGTGCCCTCTAAGGGGTGTGAAGTTCCCTTGTGGCACACGATAATTACAAATCCTATCACTGGATTAAGAGAAATACAAATACTGACACTTTTATGATTTTTAATAAATAATGGAATAATCCGAAATAATAATAATAAAAAGAAAGCAATTCAGAATTACAAAATAAATGATAGCGTACTCTTCAGTTACATAATTCAGAAATACAAAATAAATGGTAGCGTATTCTTCAATTACATAAAAACTACGATGGAGATATTTTCGCAACTACTGAGTTGTGGGGGAGACCAGAGAATAAATAAATAAATAACAAATATATACCCAAAAGGTATGTATAGACCTGAGGACAGTCTCACACGGTGATCTCGAACCAGGTGGTTTCACTAGTCCCGTGGAGAAAAACCAACAAAAACAGAACGAAAAAATGCGAATATCTATCCACTCAGAAATAGTTTATCAACAGGAATATCTGAGGGGAATCCAAGAGGGTCTGAGGAGAATCCGAGAGAGACTGGCTTTAGTAAAATTATTGTTAAATAAACACTTACTTAATATTACAGGAATGGAGGGGGAGACTATCAGACTGCATGCTCACCTGAGGAGAATCCGAGAGAGACTGGCTTTGCTTGTGAGGAAATCGGCGGGAAACTAAGGATAAAGGTTTCCAATGGGGAAATTTATTAAGTTATAATTTTGTTTTTAGTAGGGGGGGGGGGCGACTAGGTTGTGAGTTCAGGGATGAAAAATATGAATAATTAAGTTACTGTTTACTTTATAGTTGTTACTTTAAGAAGTTTAATTCAATGGACTTTTGAAATCAATTGGGGAATTAGTCAAAGTCTGGTATCTCTTCCCGGCTTGCGTAGCAACAGGAGTGACAAGGCAGCGAAGCAAAGAAGACTTATCAGATTCGTCAACCTCATTGGCGCGGCGTAATTATCTGGGATTTGTTTGAGCTGGTTTAAGACCTTACCATTATAGAATTAATTTTATCGTATTAAGGGCTCCCCATTCTCTGGGATTAGGTGAAAAATTCGCCTCTATAACCTGGCCAAGCAGGAGAAATTACGTTTATTCACTGGGTAAATTTTGTTATAGAAGTGGTCAACACAGTGACGCTGAGAGGGGGGGGGGGGAAAGCAAGGACAAAAGGACACTGAGGAGAGGAGGGGAAGGGGAGGGGTTAGTCACATGGTACTGAGATTCTGGTCACCCCCGCACACTCCATGGGTCTTAGCCTAGGAAAAAAGTAGAAATATACATAATTAATTTCCCAGCACTACACGAGCCTTTCATCCGTTCTAGAATTTTTCACCTCTCTCTTTTCTCCTTACCAAAAAAAAAAAAAAAAATAACATAACACCTTCACATCCGAGTAATTAGAAACTCCCCTCACCACCACATAACCAAGCCAGGCTGACGAACTGCACGTGATCTCTGTCGGGAAATAACTCTGACATTCTCTCCCATACAATGGCTTGTGGGCCATATCACCACAATGTCCCTTGGAGACATAACTCGGCTCTTTCTCTCATCTCAAGGAAAAAGAAAAGAAATTCCACCCCAACCAGCCTCTTGACCTCCTGTGGTGTGAGGACTTAACCTTAAGTCACTCCGTCACTCTCTGAAACGAGATTCGGCCACCCCAGTACTCGGTTCCTTCCACTCGGACAGTCATTTACTCATCCACACATTCACTCATACCACGAGATACTACAGATGATTACGCGAAGCGCTCGCCACGTCCTGAAGTAATCCACCACAGTATGGCCCGAACGGGTTGTCGAGTGCAGTAGTAGTCTGCGAATTAAAGTGGTTCCTTATTCCTTCTCAAATTCTTACATCACCTCTCACATAGTACCCATACCCGTCATACCACGATTCATTACAACCAGTCCAGCCAGACCATGCAAAAGTAAGGGGGGAGACTCTATTTACCCCAAGCACTCTGCTCTTTTCTGTACCGTCTTTCCAGCGACATTAACATTCCTCAATATAGCGTCTGGGACGGTTACGCACTCTAGGCGGTAACACTTCAGTTTCTATATCAGGTTGGAACACTGTGTCTTGAGCCGCAACTACGTACTCTTCCTCACTGTGAAACTGTTTGATCTTTTCTGCCGCTCTTTGCACCATCTTTCCCGAGAAAGGGTCTTTCACCACATAACCACCGCCTCCTCTTAAAACTTCCACCACCTTATATGGGCCGTCCCAACGAACACACAGTTTCTTACACACTCCTGACTCTGTAGTTTCTCGCTTCACCCACACCAACGCCCCAATGTCTACCTTCTGCTCCTTGCGTTTCCTGTTGGCCGCATTACGGTATTTCCGAGTCATTTTCTCGTGTGTTTCCCGGATCAGCCGGCGGACCACATCCACGTCTTGCTCGTCACCATCAACTGCGGGTAGCCTGGCACCCACCACTCGGGGCGCATGCCGGGAGAAAAACGCGAAGAAAGGTTGTTGGGCGATACTGGTATGGACGGCGGCATTCATAGTGGCCTGACACACAGGGAGTAGGCGAGGCCACCGTAGCGGGTAACCTCGGCACATGGAAGCCAAGATGGATTTGAGCGTGCGATGGAGTCGTTCGGTGATGGCGTTCCCTTGCGGGTGGTAGGGAGTGGTGTAACAGAGGGTGATGAGGTGTTGCTGGCAGAATTGTTGGAAGATCTGGGAGGTGAACTCGCCCCCGTTGTCCAGGACGATGGAGTGAGGAGTCCCGAAGTCGGTAATGTAGTGCTGCAGCGCCTCTACAATTCCCTCTGATAGTTTGTTTTTGAGTGGATAGAACTTCACAAATCGGCTAAAGTGATCTACGATAGTCAACACATATCGGTAGCCACCACTGCCTGCAATCATATCCGTCAGGTCTATACCTATCCTATCTAAGGGCTTCTCTACTGAAGGTAATTCTTTACGTACTGGGTTACGTCAAACTTGAGATTACACCAGTAAAACAATTCTTCGGCCTTTTTAATTGTCTTTTTCTGACCCAGGTGGCCAGAAACCTCATGTGCATGTTTTGTCATTACTCAAGAAAAAAAATTATAGTTCATTACTATTTCTCCTCCTCTGGTTTTCCTCTTAATCATTGTTATTCATTACTCCTCCTCCACCTCCTTTCTCCTTGCATTATTACTTATTACTCCTATCCTCCTTCTTTCTCCTTCCTATACACAAAGACTCCTGCTCCTCCTCCTCCTCCATTCTCCTTGCATTATTACTTATTACTCCTATCCTCCTTCTTTCTCCTTCCTATACACAAAGACTCCTGCTCCTCCTCCTCCTCCATCCTGAACGTTCTGTGCCTCTCCAATCATCACCTGCTCACCACCATGCACGTGCACGCCCTCCTTTGAATGTCTCGCTTGGCATCATCATCACCTTCAACATTTACAATTATTTCCAGTCTCCACCTCTTTCGGTCAGTCGCGAAATAAATGCCACCGCTGCTCACCAGTTTAGTGCCCTCTAAGGGGTGTGAAGTTCCCTTGTGGCACACGATAATTACAAATCCTATCACTGGATTAAGAGAAATACAAATACTGACACTTTTATGATTTTTAATAAATAATGGAATAATCCGAAATAATAATAATAAAAAGAAAGCAATTCAGAATTACAAAATAAATGATAGCGTACTCTTCAGTTACATAATTCAGAAATACAAAATAAATGGTAGCGTATTCTTCAATTACATAAAAACTACGATGGAGATATTTTCGCAACTACTGAGTTGTGGGGGAGACCAGAGAATAAATAAATAAATAACAAATATATACCCAAAAGGTATGTATAGACCTGAGGACAGTCTCACACGGTGATCTCGAACCAGGTGGTTTCACTAGTCCCGTGGAGAAAAACCAACAAAAACAGAACGAAAAAATGCGAATATCTATCCACTCAGAAATAGTTTATCAACAGGAATATCTGAGGGGAATCCAAGAGGGTCTGAGGAGAATCCGAGAGAGACTGGCTTTAGTAAAATTATTGTTAAATAAACACTTACTTAATATTACAGGAATGGAGGGGGAGACTATCAGACTGCATGCTCACCTGAGGAGAATCCGAGAGAGACTGGCTTTGCTTGTGAGGAAATCGGCGGGAAACTAAGGATAAAGGTTTCCAATGGGGAAATTTATTAAGTTATAATTTTGTTTTTAGTAGGGGGGGGGGCGACTAGGTTGTGAATTCAGGGATGAAAAATATGAATAATTAAGTTACTGTTTACTTTATAGTTGTTACTTTAAGAAGTTTAATTCAATGGACTTTTGAAATCAATTGGGGAATTAGTCAAAGTCTGGTATCTCTTCCCGGCTTGCGTAGCAACAGGAGTGACAAGGCAGCGAAGCAAAGAAGACTTATCAGATTCGTCAACCTCATTGGCGCGGTGTAATTATCTGGGATTTGTTTGAGCTGGTTTAAGACCTTACCATTATAGAATTAATTTTATCGTATTAAGGGCTCCCCATTCTCTGGGATTAGGTGAAAAATTCGCCTCTATAACCTGGCCAAGCAGGAGAAATTACGTTTATTCACTGGGTAAATTTTGTTATAGAAGTGGTCAACACAGTGACGCTGAGAGGGGGGGGGAAAGCAAGGACAAAAGGACACTGAGGAGAGGAGGGGAAGGGGAGGGGTTAGTCACATGGTACTGAGATTCTGGTCACCCCCGCACACTCCATGGGTCTTAGCCTAGTAAAAAAGTAGAAATATACATAATTAATTTCCCAGCACTACATTTGGACCTTATTCAGGGACTGGCATCTCCATGAAACTTTTTATTGTATTGAATTTTTGTTGCCCTTGGCCGTTGTCACTCCTTCATAAAAAAATAAAATAAATAAATAAATGGAGTTCATGAAAGGACAGATATTAAATGATTTAAGAAATAAGAAGGGCAGAAGATATGGGGTGCAAGAGAGGAAGTTTGCTCTGGCCTTATATTACCATAGTCCTTGTGCATATAGGTTTTTAAGCTCTATTTTTTTTTTTTTCACTCCCTAGCAGTTGTAGCGTTTTACCTTTGGTTAGGGAAAATTTCCATTTAAGTAGGTTGGAGCAAACAAGCTCTGACAGTCTCTGACAGTCAGAGATTCTTTGTGGCATTGCATTTGATGCAATGACTACCAAAGAATCTCTTCATCTTGACCAGGCCTCTGATACCATCATTGGTAGGAAAGATTTTGGAGACCATGGCAAAAGTCTGAAGCAACCAAACCATGCATTTGTGTTCATAGTTAAAGGGTTGGTTAGAAAATGGAAAATGGTATGAGGTAATTTCTTTTCTTTAGGAGGGATTGATAAAATAAATAATTTGTATGAGACAGCTATTACAAAAGTTCGAGTCAGGCTTTCAAGCACTTTTCACAGTTTGTGATCAAGATAGTGTGCATCATTCCTTGTTTCAGGCTCTTGGCATGTCTGTGAGTAACACTGCCTTTGTAAGGAATGATGGGAGGATACATTTCTTTTATGACTCCCCTCATCTTTTGAAAACCCTCAGGAATACACTTTTAAGGTATGCTGTTAAAATTTGGGACAAAGTTATTTCATGGGACCATATTTCAAAAATTTTCAAGATTGATAATGGTCAGAAATTAGACTAGCTCCTAAACTTACCCACAGACATTTATGTGTGTCATGATGGCTTTTAAAAAATGAGGGTCAAATCTTGCCACACAGGTTTTGAGTCGCACTGTGACAGTAGGTATTTATACCCATGCAGGTTTGCTTCCTAAGGCTATACAGCAGAATTTGTGTGTATGAAGTGGACAGATTGTTTGATTGTCTTGACTGCAAGAAAGAAGTTCAAAGGGGGATGTCATCTGAATCATGTCATCATCATTTTATTTCTGACATTACAGGTTATATAAAGTCATGGGAATGGGAAGTCTGTGCACCACAACATGTACATATTCACTGTATTGATGGTTGGCCAAGCAATTTAGCAGCACTCAAATCTCTGTAGCAAGATGTTCAGATCTTTAAAGTAAAGTATCTTCTCACTTGACGAGTGAATCAAGACTGTTTGGAAAATCTGTTTGCGAAATTTGAGGAGATCTGGAAGTTGTAATCATCCTACTGTGCAGAATTTCAAAGCAGTTATGAGCAATGACCTGCTGCATGGTCCCCTCTCAGGAAATTGTGAGGCAGATGATTACAATTTTTAGAAATTGACTCAAATTGTCATCCAGATTTTCCCTTGCACCCTATTTTGAATAATGAGTCAGACATTGAAGACTTGAGTGAAAGACAAGAATTTATGGCCATTGCTGAGAGGAATGCTCTCATATATATTGTAGGCTGGACCTGCTGGAAATTTTTAAAACTTCGTTACTGTGACGCTTACCAGCAGATTTTGGTGGATGAAAACTTTGGTAGTGCTTACAAGATATTTAGTCAATATAAAGCTGAAACAAAGGTATCCTCACAATTTGGTGGTTTGACTCTGACCAGGGAAACAATAATTAATCATCTTAAAGTGATAAAGCATTATCAAAAAATGAAGTTTCTAAAAGTTTAATATTAAAGAAATTAGAAAAAAACAACAATTCAGAAAGCCTCTGGCATTATGTTAGTAGTCATTTAATAAAAAAATTAAATAATGATTTAACATATATTAAGCTTAAAATGTATTACTTACTCAAATGAAGAAACTAAATACATAGAAATATGAAAGTAAAAAAGCTGGCAAAATGAACACATCAATATTTTTATTTTAACAGGAAAAAAGTATTCTGCAACAAATCAGGTTTGTATAGTCATTTGCTTTACTTTTTTTATTTTAGACAATTTCATGTGATGTAACTAAGCCTTTATTGTCTGCCCTGCTTGCTGCCTCATATGATGTAACTAAACCTTTACTGTCTGCTCTGCTTGCTGCCTCATGTGATGTGATGTAACTAAGTCTGTCTGCTCTGCTTGCTGCCTCATGTGATGTAATGAAGCCTTTACTGTGTCTGCTCAGTTTGCTGCCTCATGTGATGTGATGTAAGTAAGTCTGTCTCCTCTGCTTTCTGCCTCATGTGATTTAACTAAGCCTTTACTGCCTGCCTTGCTTGCTGCTTCATGTGATGTTACTAAGCCTTTACTGTCTGCCCTGCATGCTGTCTCATGTGATGTAACTAAGCCTTTACTGCCTGCCCTGCTTGCTGCTTCATGTGATGTAACTAAGCCTTTACTGTCTGCTCTGCTTGCTGCTTCATGTGATGTGATGTAAATGTCAGCTCTACCTGCTGCTTCATGTGATGAAACTAAGTCTTTACTATCTGTTCTGCATGCTTCCTTATGTGATGTAACTAAGCCTTTATACTGTCTGCTCTGCTTGCTGCCTCATATGATGTGATGTAACTAAGTATGTCTGTTCTGCTTGCTGCCTTATGTTATGTAACTAAGCCTTTTTAATATCTGTCGTGCTTGCTGCTTCATGTAATGCGATGCAGCTAAATCTGTCTGCTCTGCTTGCTGTTTCATGTGATGAAAGTAAGCCTTTACTGTCTGCTCTGCTTGCTGCTTCATGTGATGTAACTAAGCCTTTACTGTCTGCCCTACATGCGGTCTCATGTGATGTAACTAAGCTTTTACTGTCTATCCTGCATACTGCCTCATGTGATGTGATATAAGTAAACCTTTAAATATCTGCCCAGCTTGTTGCTTCATGTGATGGGATGTAACTAAGTCTGTAAGTCTGTCTGCCCCACGTGATGTAACTAAACCTTTAATATGTGTCCTGCTTGTTGCTTCATGTGATGTGATGTAACTAAACCATTTAATGTGTCCTGCTTGCTGCTTCATGTGATGTAACCAAACCTTAAATGTGTCCTGCTTCCTGCTTCATGTGATGTGATGTAACTAAGTCTGTCTGCTCTGCTTGCTTCTTCATGTGATGTAACTAAAAAACTTTACTGTCTGTCTTGCTTTGTACTGCTTGCTGCTTCATGTGGTACAACTAAGCCTTTACTGTCTGCCCTGCTTTCTGCTTCATGTGAATTAATGAATGCTTACAGCATTTCCCTCCCCTATGTAAATGCCTCCTGTGTTTCGTTCTAGCATATGATATTAATGGAAATTTATATAATTCAGGATAATGTGCATGTGTTGTGGATGTTAAACTAACAGTTTTAATGAGATGCAGTATGTTTATGGAAATTATGAATGTGAATTATTAACTGCATGACTAGTGCATGTTTTGTCTTGCATGTTTTTTTTTTTTTTCTCCAGAATATCAAGCTCAGAATAATGTATGAACAACAATTCATGTGTTTATAAGTAAGTATCCTCATCATTAACTTTGAGTTATTTAATGTTTTATATAAAATAACAAGAAATAAAAATATTTACGAAATACTCAACCATGAGTGAGAATAAATAATATATGGGGATAGTCAACCATAAAACGTCCGTTTTCTAATAATTACCTGTCCTGGCGTTAGAGGGCAGTGTGGTAAATTACCAAAGTTTAACAAGCACAACGCCCTCCTGGATCTTTAGACCCCTTGCACATGACAGAGAAGAGGGAGGGTACAAAGGAGCGGGGCGGGGTGGTGTCGCGCGCGCGCGCGCACCACCCCGTGTGTGTGTGTGTGTGTGTGTGTGTGTGTGTGTGTGCAACACACACACACACACACACACCTGCCACAGACGAGCTGCGGGCTACAAAGTCATCTCAATTTTGCTTGCTTCATCTAAAGAAGCTAGTGGAAATCTAACTGTATTATGTTGGTTTGTACTTTATATTCTTTGAAATGATAGCACATCCAACACTGTGCTCAAACGGGAAGGGCGGGAAATAAAAATAAATCTGGCAGCCTACTCAACTCAGCGTGGATGACCCGAGGACCCATCAGCGCCTCTCTCTCTCTCTCTCTCTCTCTCTCTCTCTCTCTCTCTCTCTCTTCAATACTTAACCCCAGATAACACGTCCTCCCATAAACAAACAAAAAAAAAAAAAAAAAACACACAAAAAAAACGGAAGATATACAAAGTTTGAGAAAATTTTGGAAGACAACAAATTCAAACTCAACACACAAATACTCGGGGCAATTTACATCAAAGTTAAAACGGGGGCGTGCACGAATCACAATACAAAGGTTACGAACACCAGTATGAACAATTAGCAAACCAAATAGCAACAATAGGGCTCCATCTGGGCCCTCCATACCCAAACCACCGCTTCCTTCTCTTCCTCTGGTTCTCCGCCCAGACACGTCTCCCCGGCTACATCGGTCTTGCAGGCTTTTTCTTGCAGGGTATCCTTTCTGTATATCTTCTCCAGCAGGTGCGGCTGCTGCTACTGCTCCCGTGACTCTCATCTTTTTTCCTCCACCCATTCCCGTTCACTGAGAAGAACTCATTCCCGTTCCCGTTCTCATCACCCATTCCCGTTCACTGAGAAGAACTCCCGCACGTGGCCATCACAACACAATAAACACCGGCTCCATCATGAACCCGGCCAACGTGTCCCTGGGTCAGCCCCACTGGTACCAGCAACTGCTCCTGTGTGCAGTCACTTCTCATATACCTTGTCACTTCTCCCTATACCTTGTCGCTTCGAGGTAGCAGACATCCATCATCAAACACTACACTGTTCGGGCCCAGCACCTGACAGTTAATAATAGCTTGGCTACCTGCAGCCCCCAGCAACATAGAGTGCGTTTTGAGCGGAAAGCCAGAAATCACCACCGGCAGCCTCACTCAGCGTTGCCTCTCGACGCGGTGCCGTAACGTTCGCTCCAGCTGCAACATTTCCTCACTCCCAGGAAGGAGGAATTGAGCGAGCAACATCACTCACAACGTCCCCCCACCCCCAACTGGGAGAAACAACACGACATAACACGGGGAAGAGGGGCCCCGGACAAGAGGTCATCAAGCTTGCCAGTCTGATCCATGCGATTATACCCAACAAACGTACCACACCCGACCACCAAAACCACCTCAATTGCTCCCTAGTCAATCCGACTCCAAAACGGCCAAACACCAAGGGCCGTATTAATAAAGACTCCTAGGAGTACTCCTAGGAGCACTCCTAGAAGTGCTTTTATCTTCGACTTTGCTCCTAGAAGTTGCTCCTAAAAGCAACTTTTATTTTCAAAGTAAGAATTACTCCTAGGAGTAGAAATGCCGCTAAAGTAGCGGCTTTTCTAAATGTAGCAACATTATTTTGAATCTAATCTAACAAGATGTCGTTCTTTTGGTAGTAGTTTATGTTTGTGAATTAATCTTGAATATTTCTAAGTAATTCTACACTATTTCTGTGTATTATTAAGAGCGATATGAAATTTCCGGACATGTCAGTAATATGGCGGACGTAAACAAAGCGCCGCTCTCCTTGACGGGCCAACATGCTGCTTGTCTTCTCAAGATGGATTGAGAGGATGCCTGCCGGTTCAAGAGTGAAAGAAATTAGTGCAGTTATGAAACGATACTCCTTGTAAATCTCACAGAAGAAAGAACAAATACAACAAAGGATAAATATGATCTCGGAGTGACCTCCAAGCAAAAGAAAATTGTATGCGCATTGTTGCCCATTTAAATTAAACATGCATACATACATAATATATTGTTGCGATGGCGGGTGACGCCGGGTAGTGAAGACAGGCGTTTGCAATGATGTATGAGCTGCTAGCGGAGGCAGCTTGGAGAGACCGGAAGTGGCATGGACGCTGATTGGTCGGGAGAGCAGCAGCGTGCTAGCCAATCACGGAGGGACCGACATTATATAACGAGCTGTGGCGGCCAGAGAGAGAGAGAGAGAGAGAGAGAGAGAGAGAGAGAACCCGTTCCCCGCCTGCGCGACACCTGTGCCGACAGTCTGCAGTTTACTCCCCTTGCCTTAGATCTTGTTCACATGAAGCGACTTTGGAAGCGCGATTCTGGCAGCGCGACTGCGGGTTGACTGTTCACACACGGCGACACTAGTTGCGCGTCCACCTCCCCCCCTTCCCCCCTCCCCTTTTCCTTCTCTCTCTCTCTCTCTGTGTCAGTCTGGTAGTGATGGACGTAGAAGAAGCGGCGTGTACCTGGATACTTTATCGTTGCTGACAAAGGCGGAAAAAGAAATCGAGACAACATCAGGTTCACCCTATTTTACATGGTAAGCTTACCCATAGTATGTTCTGCACCCTTTACCCAAAATTAAGAGAACATGAACCAAAGTTCTTTAACTACCTGAGAATGTCCATCAAAACATTCGACGAGCTGCTTGCAGAAATCAGAAATTACATCTCTTCAGCAAGCACCATGAAGAGGGACTGCATTTCGCCAGAAGAGACTTGTCATAATACTGAGGTGAGTCTTTTGTTGAAGTATACAATAGTCATAATGGCTCATACCTGGTAAAAAAGAAAAAAAAATGCATTCACGTAACATTCACCTAAGCTTTTTTGTGTAAATGTAGAGTGTGTGTGCCGGCTCGTGGAGAATATAACCTATGCCTAATTGCAACGTTATTAAAGTTATTCCACTCTTTATGTGTACAGTAAATCTGTGATTCCTATTAACTTGTGAGAAAAAAAAAATCATTATCCACATAACATTTACCTAATGCACTTACCACAAATCTGTCATTACTCGTACACATTCAGATATTCGGATTGTGTATCAGAGACGGAGCTTACACCTGGTGAAGGAGTTGGTGAATGACCAAGTAAAATTTGTGTTGAAGTGTTGTTACTGCAACCTGAGGTACTAGGATATGATTGCTGGGAGTGTGTCTGGTGGATTGGATGTGTTGTGGATAAAGAGTTTGTAGCACCTTGCAATGCAAATGTTGGATGTAACTATGTGTCACTAGTGTGTCCTGAGATTTGTGGAAATGTTGGTTGTATGAGGGTAGATGGTTGATTCCATACATGGCCTGCGATGGTACACATGCCTGTGCACGCTGAATTACGTTTAATATTTCGATTTTGGTCCTTAACTGGGAGTCTTCAGGTACCTTTTTAAGTTTCTTGTATAGTGATAAACAAAATAGCTTGTCATCATCATTCCGCTGCTCTTCCTCCTTTCGTCTTTCCAGTAAACTTTTCTTCATAATGTCAACAAAATGCTTACCAATTGGATTTAGCTTCATTTTTTTTTCTTTGTTGAAGTTCCAGTAGCACCGCGTTGTGCTGTAACATCATCATCGCACAGTGCCTCATCTGTATTCCTCTCAAGATTACTAGTGGTTTCTTTTCCTGAGATGGAATTTTCTAAAAAGTTCAATCTCCTAGGTGGCATGTCTAGCTTTTGATCTGGATGGAATAGTCTTATGCTTCTTCAACTCTCTTGAGTAGCAGTCTCTCAAACTTTTCCATCTCTTTTGCAAAATCACAGCTGGAAAAAAAAAGTTAGGCAAGGTTAACACTTTAGTTCAGGAGGAAAAAAAAGTGTGTGTGTGTGTCACATCGTTGCTGGTTCCCCAGCCCTACAATGAGCTCAGAGCTAGTACTAAGCTATCTTTGGGTAGTGCTGAGACCAGTTACACACACCCACACATCAGGAAAGTGAGACTATGACTCTGAGCTTACATCAAATACCTAATTTGCTGTGTTGGTGAACAGGGGCTACACGTAAAGTGATTCGCGATGCCTCTCCGCCGCCCCAGGATTCCTCCTCGGATACTCTGCTGTGTGAGCGTGGCGTGCCAACCAACTACACCACTATTGTGTGTGTGTGTGTGTGTGTGTGTGTGTGTGTGTGTGTGTGTGTGTGTGTGTGTGTTTTGTTTAATAAGATGGCTTAAGCACGTGGAAAATATATACCTTCTTGAGGCGTTTTTAAGGGAAAAAAGTTAAAAAATTTTAAGTTATTTTCCACAATAAATTTCTCAAATATTTTCTCTATAATTTCAGGTACCTGGCCACCGGTTGTTATATTGCAGACTTACACTATGGATACCGGCTTGGGAAATCTACCATTTCATATGTATTGCAGCACGTGTGTGCAGTCATTTGGGAAAGACTGAAGACAGTGTGCTTGCCAGTGTTGACAAAAGAGGTGGCAAGAAGTTGCACAGGGTTTTGAAAAATATGCACATTTTCTTAATTGCATAGGTGCAATTGATGGTAAACATATCAGATTAATCCAACCTGCTGATGCAGGCTCTCTGTACTATAGCTATAAAAGCTTCTTCTCAATTGTGTTGCTGGCTATATGTGATGCAAATTATTCATATATCTATGTGGATATTGGTGCTTATGGAAAGAGCAGCGATGCAGCGGTATTCCATGATTTCTCACTGTACAAGAAGCTTATGGAAAATACACTTGACATTCCAGAAGCAAAACCTATTTCTGGTACTGATATGTGTTTGCCTCATGTCACTGTTGGCGATGAGGCATTTGGCATTATGGACCACATCATGAGACCCTACAGTGGAAGACATCTGACCTACATGAAAAAAATCTTTAATTATAGACTGTCAAGGGCACGTCGGTATATTGAATGTACCTTTGGCATACTGGCTAACAAGTGGCTTATATTCCATAGGCCTCTTAATGTTAACATTACATTTGCTGAAAATATGTTGAAGCATGTTGCATATTGCATAATTATGTAAGGGCTAGAGATGGATACAGATATGAAGATACGCTTTTTGAAGCACCATTGGAAAGCCTACTTGAAGGAAATGTACCACGAGGAGATATGTCTGCAAACACTGCTAAAGACAAGTATGCTGAATACTTCATCACTGACAGTAGAGTTGAATAGCAGAATAATAGGATATAGAAAGGTAAGCTCGAAGAAAGGTGAAACATAATGTAGCCATTAGCAGGATGTAAGATGCAGGATGGGATTAATTAACAAAATTCAAGATGCAAAATGCTGCTCATCTCATTCGCCTACACTCTCATTAGGCTAGAAATAATGTGAAATGCAAGGTGACATTAGTCATAACATGTATATAATGTGTTGTTCACAATCCACTAGCTTTTGTAGTCTAGAAAATAATGCAAGATGCAGAATAACATTGGTTAATAAAGTATTCAGTTCACTCACCTACATTTTTTTTTTTCCTGTGTGTTTCCACTACAGAATTTATCCACTATTTCCTCCCAACATCTCTTTTTGACCACCCTGCCCTTGTAATCGGCATATGCCATATCCCAAATGGGTGCACATTTTTCTGTTTCATCAATAAGAAGTTCTGTGTCAAAGCGGTCAGCAGCCCCCTGGTCAGTCATCCTGTCGTGCGTGCCGCGTGGCTCACTCTCCCCTCCAAGCCCTTGTTCGGATGTTCCCTTCCCTCCCCCTCCCAGCAGTCAGCAGCCGCGCTCCGTCTCCACATGGAGCAAAGCAAAAATTGCTCTCTCATTGGCCATCGTCTCACCCCACCCAGCCAATGAGGCGTGAATAGTCATGAAAACCCGGGAAGCTGTCGCCTCGTGTGTACGGCCTCACAGAAACACATGTAACTCGAGTCGCTCAGGAGTCGCGTTTCACCGAGCGATATCTCGAGTCGCGCTTCCAGCCCAGCGACAAGCGACCACGTGTGAACACTTCAATGGACTTCCATTGACTTTGCAGTCGCGCTTCCAGAGTCGCGCCTCCAAAGTCGCTTCGTGTGAACAAGGCCTTAGTCTACAACGTTAGTCGCCCGCCGCCGCCACTACGTGACTGCGCCCCGGGGTATGCTGTGAGGACTTGTGTGCCCTGGCAGTCTAAGACAGTGAGTACCTGATACTGAGGTGTGTGTGTGTGTGCGTGTGTGACACCTGCGTGGTCTATTATGGCGTGGACCACCAGAAGAGACAGCTATGCTACGCTGTGACTGTAGTGTGGTTTTGTGCAGTGCTGCTGTTCTTTGAGGTGGGACGCGCTACCTAGCGATATAGACACTTTGTTGGGTGAGGCCGGTGAGGTGCGATCCTTACTTGTACTGTATCATGTTAGTGTGCCTAGTGTCGTACTGCTTTGTTTGGGCAATAGGCAGTAGTGCTAGTGAGACTGTTTTGTTGCCATTTCCTCCTCTCAGTATTCTGTTCAGTCCAGACGGGTGTCATGTGTTGGTGCCTCGCCCCCACTAGCCAAATGAACCGACCACGACAGCAGTGGTGGATTCCTGTTGTGTGCTGACCGCCTTGGGCTGCTGGAGTGATAAGTGTGTACCTGACGGCGCCTGAAGGTCGGAAGGGGCGTGCACAACAGTTTGGTGTCAGGAATGGTATTTGTGAGCTGTGCAGCTCATACTTTGGCTGGTGAGTTGCAGGGCAAGCGAGCACAATGTCTGACTTAGAAGATAGAGGTGCTGAGGGGGTGAAGAAAGATAGTGTTTAGCTGTTGCGAGAGGAACTGAAGAGCATGTTTGTTGCGATGGCACTGCAAATCAACGAACAGACACTGAAAACGAATAAGAAACTGGATGCGCAGGCACTGAAAGCTGACATACAGGCACAGCAAACGAAATGAGAAAACTGGATGCGGTGCAGGAAGGAATGCGAGTTGTGACGCAGGAGGCGAGACGGTTCACGACAGAACAATGTGAACGGCTCCGAAAGAACCTGGCGCAGCAATTGGTCGCAGTGAAGGTTGAGAGCCAGGAGCGTGCAAAAGCCGGTGAGGCGAGGTTGGAGGAGCTGAGAGAGGAAGTAGCAGGACTGCAGCGCTCTCTTGAGAAGCAGTCGGACCCCCAGTCGGCACTGGCGTAGATTGTCGGCGTGGTGGGGCGGCCTGAGTGTCCTGGGTACGCAGGACACGACTATGCCTGGTCAGAGCCTGGGGACACAGGACTCTGCAGGTGACAGAGGACAGCTTGGTGAGCGGGTGTGGCCCTTGCCACCTGCTAGGGGCCAAGCGTGGTTCGCGCCACCATAACCCGTCACCATATATATATATATATATATATATATATATATATATATATATATATATATATATATATATATATATATATATATATATATATATATATATATTATATTTATATCGACTCTGAATTTGTAAGATTGAAGGGGCAAAGCCCAACGAGGTAGTAGATCATTCTTTCCTTTGAAGGTTGACAGGTACAAGAGAGGCTTGTGATCCACCTCCAAAATAAATTCCTTACCGCGAAGGAAGAAATCAAACCGGCTGATAGCGAAGACAATCGCAAGGCACTCCCGGTCAGTCGTGGAGTACCTTGTTTCACGGTTGAGTAACTTCTGACTAGCGTAGGCGACGCATATGGGATGGGGACAGTCGTCGTAGTACTGCTCCAATCCCACGGCTTGAGGCATCGGTTCTCAGGACGAAGATCAGATCTGGGTTCGGCAGACCTGGTGGCGAGACCAACTTGTCCTTCAGGTGTTTGAACCGCACCAACAAGTCTTCACTCCAGACCAAGGGTTCGTGAACAGTTTTCTTCAGCAAATCAGACAAAGGGCCGCTGTATTCAGCTGCCTGTGGGATAAATATGAGGTAAAAGGACACAAGCCCAAGGAAAGCTTTGAGAAGTTTCTTACTGGCAGGTGGAAGCATGGTGGTGATGGCTTCGGTCTTGTCATGCTGAGGTCGAACGTTCGTCCCGTCGATGATGAATCCGAGGTAACGAATGAAGATGACTGGATAAACCTTAGCTTGGACTCAGTCGGTCGTGGTGAGAGTGATGTCGTGTTCCAAGGTAGTGCAGTGACCTGGAACATCTTTAAATTTTCCTAAGAGGTCTTCAATGCTGGAGTGCTGGTCCCAGGTGAGGGATTCTCCTACTTGAGGCGTTCCGGTAGCAAGGACCTCTGAGGGACTCTGGGTTGTCGGGAACTGGAAAACTTCGCTGGAAAACGGCTCCTCGATGACGGCGGGTTCATCTTTCCCAGGCGCCGAGAGTGCCTCTAGTGCTGTCACTTCCTCCAGTACCTCTACACACTGAACTTGGGTCCTGCGATAGTACTTCTTCAGGATGTTAATGTGAAAGACTTTAGGCCCTTGGGGAAGATCAATGAGATAGTCAACTTTGCCTTTTTTCTGTAGAATCCTGTACGAGTAAGTACCCTTCCAGGGTACAAGGAGCTTACTGGTGTCACTGGGTAGAAAAAACGAGGACCTCGTCCCCTGGCTTGAAACTCCTATCTTGAGACTTGAGGCCGAAGTAAATCTTGTAGAGGTGGCGACTGACTTCAGTATTTTGGGTGGCGATCTTGCTGCATTCTTCCAGTTTTGTCTCGTAACTCCAGAACGTACTGGAAGCTGGTCCGCTCATCCTGTTGAAGGGTCTTGTCCTCCCAAAAGTCACGCAATACGGAGAGAGGACCACGGACGCTGCGACCATAGAGTAGCTCAGCATAGAGCTTCCTCAGGATGGCTTTCAAGGGATCGTGTAGCCTTTCAATGCGACCGTTGCCACTGGGGTGGTAAGGCGTGGTGAAGATCGGCTTGACTCCCAGTAGCCGATGTAGTTCTTGCATCAGGGCTGAAGTGAATTGGATCCCACGATCAGAAAGAACCTCACGAGGGATGCCGACTCGGGAGAAGATGGTGAGAAGGGGTTCAGCCACTGAAATTGAATCTATGTCCTTTAGTGGCAGGGCCTCAGGTAAGCCTGTGGAAAAGTCGAGGAGGGTTAGGATATATCTGTGTCCGGCAGAGGAAGGAGGGGAGAGTGGACCAACCAAATCGATGGCAACACGAGCAAAGGGCTCGGTAACGATGGGCATCGGCTGAAGGAGGGGTGGTCTGACATGCCCCTTAGGAGAAAAGCACTAGCACTTGTCACAGGAATGGCAGTGTATTCGGATGTCAGTACCCATCCCAGACCAGAAGAATTGGTCGGCGACTTTCTGCTCCGTCTTGCGATGGGAGTAGTGACCAGCTAAAGGGTTCTCATGTGCTACATTTAACACAATAGGCCGGCACTTCCGTGGAACAAGCAAACATAACTTTCCCACCTTCTCTGGATGCCGTGAAGTGAGGCATTTCCTGTAGAGGAGTCTCTGGAAAAGGAACTGGAAGGTGGAATTGTTTCGAAATTGGTCGATCTCTCCCGTTGCGGCCTTGGCTCATGCGACAGTCAATGTATCACAGGACATCTGGAGACGACAAAACTCCTCATGGGTGATAAACAGTGGCTGGAGAGTAAGATTAAGGGGATGAAGGCGCTTCATCCTAGCCGTGGAAGCTCGAGTTTCCACAATACACACCGATGGAGGAGTAGAAGAGGCTAGAGAGTCCGGGCAGACAGGGGCTGGCTTGGTAAAGCTCTGAGCTGGAGGTGCAATGAAGTGAAGTCCACAGGCTGGAGTGCAGTGGGGAGACAGTGGTGGTGTCTGGTCGGCCGGTAGAGCCAAGGGGGAGAAACAGCACAAAGCCCAGGCGTGCAGCTTTCCCAGGTGAGACGCAGAACCAGCGAGAGATAGAGAAGGCGAGGTGTGCTCTGTGTGGAGGCAGGCTGTTTTCTGCCCTGGCTCGCCAGCCTGGCTGTGGCGCTGTCTCGGAATCCCCGGGTACCAGGAAGTAGGAGGGGCCAGGGGTAGTAACGAGGTCGGCAGACTTGAACTACGTGTATAACAAGACTGGCAGAGAGTATGTAAAGAGGTCGGCAAGGCGTAGGTAGTTAAGCCGGTGCATGTATATCCCTTACAGCCACATTGACAAATTGATCCATCACCATGTGCTCCTTTAACTCACGGTATGGGAGGAGGGAGCCTGCTCACTAGCAATCCACTTTTCAAAGATTTCCTCGAGATAGAGGGCACACTCGAGATACGAATCACTGGGCCTTTTCTTTCCTCCACGGAATTGCAGCACATAAGCCTCCAGCCGCAGCTCATAAGTTGCCTACTCAACAGGGCAGGATACAACTCACAGACCCATCATCAGCTCTCTCTCTCTCTCTCTCTCTCTCTCTCTCTCTCTCTCTCTCTCTCTCTCTCTCTCTCTCTCTTTCTCCTCGCATCCTCTGATCTTTCTTCTCTTTGATACTTATATATATATATATATATATATATATATATATATATATATATATATATATATATATATATATATATATATATATATATATATATATAGAGGACATGTAGTAGGGACACCGGCCAAGGGCAACAAAAATCTAATTAATAAAAAAGCCCACTGAGGTGCCAGTCCCGAATAGGGTCCGAAGCAGTGGTCAAAAATTGAAGGATAAGTGTCTTGAAGCCTCCCTCTTGAAGGAGTTCAAGTCATAGGAAGGTGGAAATGCAGAAGAAGGAAGGGAGTTCCAGAGTTTACCAGAGAAGGGGATAAATAATTGGGAATACTGGTTAATTCTCGCATTAGAGAGGTAGACAGAATAAAGGTGAGAGAAAGAAGAAAGTCTTGTGCAGCGAGGCCGCGGGATGAGGGGAGAAATGCAGTTAGCAAGATCAGAGGAGCAATTAACATGAAAATAGCGGTAGAATATAACAAGAGATACAACATTTCGGCTATGAGAAAGAGGCTGAAGACAGTCAGTTAGAGGAGAGGAGTTGATGAGTCGAAAAGCTTTTGATTCCACCCTGTCTAAAAGAGCGGTAGGAGTGGAACCCCTCTCAGACATGTGAAGCATACTCCATACATGAACGGATAAGCTCTTGTACAGAGGTAGCAGCTTGTGGGTGATAAAAACTGGCGGAGACGTCTCAGAACGCTTAACTTCATAGATGATGTTTTAGCTAGATATGAAATGTGAAATTTCCAGTTTAGATTACAAGAAAAGGACAGACCGAGGATGTTCCGTGTAGAAGAGGGGGGCCGATTGAGTGTCACTGAAGAAGAGGGGATAGTTATCTGGAAGGCTGTGTAAAGTTGATATCAGTAGAAATTGAGTTTTTGAGGCATTGAATAATAATAAGTTTGCTCTGGCCCAATCAGAAATTTTAGAGAGATCAGAAGTCAGGCGTTCTGTGGCTTCCCTGCGTGAACTTTACTTCCTTAAGGGTTGGACGTCTGTGAAAAGACGTGGAAAAATGCAGGGTGGTATCATCAACGTAGGAGTGGATAGTGCAAGAAGTTTGGTTTAAAAGATCATTAATGAATAATAGGAAGAGAGTGGGTGACAGGACAGAACCCTGAGGAACACCACTGTTAATAGATTTAAGACAAGAACAGTGACCGTCTGCCACAGCAGCAATAGAACGGTCAGAAAGGAAACTTCAGATGAAGTTACAGAGAGAAGGATAGAAGCCGTAGGAGGGTAGTTTGGAAATCAAAAGCTTTGTGCTAGACTCTATCAAAAGCTTTTGATATGTCTAAGGCAACAGCAAAAGTTTCACCAAAATCTCTAAAAGAGGATGACCAAGACTCAGTAAGGAAAGCCAGAAGATCACCAGTAGAGCGGCCTTGACGGAATCCATACTGGCGATCAGATAAAAGGTTATGAAATGATATATGTTTAAAAGTCTTCCTGTTGAGGATAGATTCAAAAACTTTAGATAGGCAGGAAATTAAAGCAATAGAACGGTAGTTTAAGGGATTAGAACGGTCACCCTTTTTAAGAACAGGCTGAATGTAGGCAAACTTCCAGCAAGAAGGAAAGATAGATGTTGACAGACAAAAGTGAAAGAGTTTGACTAGGCAAGGTGCAAGCACGGAGGCGCAGTTTCGGAAAACAATAGGAGGGACCCCATCAGGTCCATAAGCCTTCCGAGGGTTTAAGCTAGCGAGGGCATGGAAAACATTATTGCAAAGAATTTTAATAGGTAGCATGAAGTAGTCAGAGGGTGGAGGAGAGGAAGGAACAAGCCCAGAATCGTCCAAGGTAGAGTTTTTAGCAAAGGTATGAGCGAAGAGTTCAGCTTTAGAGATAGATGTGATAACAGTGGTGCCATTTGGTTGAAATAAAGGACGGAAAGAAGAAGCAAAGTTATTGGAGATGTTTTTGGCTAGATGCCATATGTCACGAGGGGAGTTAGATCTTGAAAGATTTTGACACTGACACTTTCTATTAATAAAGGAGATTTTGGCTAGTTGAGAACATACTTGGCATGGTTCTGGGCAGCAATATAAAGTGCATGAGATTCTGCTAATGGAAAGCTCAAGTACCTTTTGTGGGCCACCTCTCTGTCTTGTATAGCACGAGAACAGGCTGTGTTAAACCAAGGTTTGGAAGGTTTAGATCGAGAAGAACAGTGAGGGATGTACGCCTCCATGCCAGACAATATCACTTCTTATGCGGTCGGCAGACATAGATGGGTCTCTGTCACGGAAACAGTAGTCATTCCAAGGAAAATCAGCAAAATACATCCTTAGGTCCTCCCAACTAGCGGAGGCAGAACGCCAGAGGCACCTTCACTTAGGGGGATCCTGAGGAGGGATTGGAGCGATAGGACAAGATACAGATACGAAAGTGTGATCTGAGGAACCCAATGGAAAAGAGAGGGTAACAGCATAAGGAGAAGGATTAGAATTTAGGAAAAGGTCAAGAATGATGGGCGTATCTCCTGGATGGTCAGGAATACAAGTAGGGTGTTGCACCAATTGGTCTAGGTCATGGAGGATAGCAAAGTTGAAGGCTAGTTCATTAGGACGGTCAGTGAAAGGAGAGGAAAGTCAAAACTGGTGGTGAACATTGAAGTCTCCAAGAATGGAGACCTCCGCAAAAGAGAAGAGAGTCAAAATATGCTCCACTTTGGAAGTTCAGTAGTCAAAAAAAATTCTTATAGTCAGAGGAGTTAGGTGAGAGGTATACAACACAGATAAATTTAGTTTGAGAGTGACTCTGTAGTCGTAGTCGGATGGTGGAAAACTCAAAAGATTCAAGAGCGTGGGCATGAGAGCAGGTTAAGTCAATGCGCACATAAACGCAACATCCAGCTTTGGATTGAAAATGAGCATAGAGAGAGTATGAGGGAACAGAAAAGGGGCTACTGTTAGTTGCTTCAGATACCTGTGTTTCAGTGAGGAAAAAAAGGTTTGTTAGAGGAGAGGTGATGTTCTACAGATTAAAAATTAATGCAGAAATTAATGAAGAAAAAGTTGAGGGGACTGTCAAGACACTTAGGTTGATGCCAGAAGAGCAGTCCGACCTGGGGATATTTGTGGTCCCCTCCCCAGATGGGAACTCCGAGGCTGGTGTAGGAGTCGCCATGATTTTGAATTTTGAGTGAAGGGTGTGTATGTAATTAGGTGCTTGTAGTTTTGTGAGAAGGAAGAGTTGTCTTTAGAGGGCAGGCTGTAACTGTATTGTGAGACACAAAGAGAAACGTTCAGTGAGGTCCCAGCTGTGTTTAATGATAAGTTCATATCACCCCCCTGATCCAGTGGCTTAGACCTCACTGAGAGTAATTATCGTTTCGGCAGGTACCTACTGCCTCCTCCTTCTGCTGGAAAAGAGATCTCAATAAGATGCCCTGCAGGAGAAAGCATGCACACCAGTGGAGCCTTGAAGACCATAGGTCCTGGCGTAGTACTAGAAACCGGTCTGGGAGGAGTTTAGGAGGAGAAACAAGAAACGCCAGTTCGAGCCCCGTTATTTCTAGTTGTGTAATAATAATTCATGTCAGTGCTATTGTAACCTTTGATGTTTTGTGAAAGTATGCAGTTGTTTAAATCTGATGATGTGCCCGAGGAGTGTGTTGTTTTCAATTTGTTGTTTCCTAAAATTTTCGTAAGCTATTGTATAGATTCCCAAAAATTTCCTTTTATGAAGGGGCGTGTAATGTACAAGATAACACAATGAAGAAAGTAAGAACGAGAGAGAGAGAGAGAGAGAGAGAGAGAGAGAGAGAGAGAGAGAGAGAGAGAGAGAGAGAGAGAGAGAGAGAGAGAGAGAGAGTGTGTTCCAGTACAGAACCCAGATGTCCGATGCGGAGTGGCCACTCACTGCCATTAACTTAAGAATATCCGCGCGCAGACGCTCTCCTTCCCCAGTTAATTTACCTTATTTCCCTCTGTTCAGTCAGTTTGAATCTCACAAAGTTTGCAGCAGAAGAGTTGCCCTTGACAAAGAAACTGGCCCCCTTTGTTTGCTCAGAAGAATTTTTAAAAGTAAAGTGTTTTACTCAAGTAGAGACAGCACGAGGAGCGGCTGTAGGCGCGTGTCCATATTTGTGTGTGTGTGTGTGTGTGTGTGTGTGTGTGTGTGTGTGTGTGTGTCGCAACCCAGCCCCCCCCACACCTCATCGCCTCTAACAGCAGCGCGGGAAGGCCGTTGAGACTTTCTCACGCTCAGACGATACCCAGTTGTTGGAAGGAGCACGTGCCCTAGCACTAAACGGAGACTAAGGCGGGATACTAGGTAGGCAGGTCAGTTGCCTTAAGGGGAATAAGTGAATCATTATTGGCCGCACGCCCCGGCCCATTTATATAGAATAGGAGTCTCCGTAGTAGTCTGTTAATAAGTGTAGTAGTGAATTACACACCACAACTCAGGGAAGCGACTCCTCGGCTATACAAGTGTGCAAGTCGAGTTTTGTGCACAGTGAGCGGTGACCGACCCTCATGTGTGTTCGTGGGCACTTTTTCGTTTCGTAATAGTTTCGTGTGTCTTTTGTTAGTAACCTGTTTTGTCTTAAATGCTACTGCGGGCTGAGACAGTTCAGCCGCAGAGGACCTAAGTAATTAGCCGCATAGTAAAATTTACTCCCTCCCCAGGTTGTGACAAGGCCTGTCGTCCACAAGGCAGTAAACGATACTACTAGGCTTGAGGCCATAACACTCTGTTGGGCAGTGGAAGGACTGTCACGGTTGGTGGAAGCCCAATAGGGCATTATACCTCGATTATATGTGCACTATTGTGTGTTTACTGTTTTTCCTAGACGTGGTTGTCGATTCTTCTGCAGCAGCGCGAGATATTCCTGGGGCAGCTCTTCAGCCAACTCCAAGGAGTACAGCCTGAGGATCTACCCATCCAAATGTGTCCTCGGGGCCCAGGAGCTGGACTTCCTCGGACACTGAGTTTTTGCTGCGGGCATCTCCCCCCTCCCGCAGGCCACGCCCTTGACGGACAGTACAGCCGGGTGCATGGACCATCACTTCCTGTCCAGTTGCGTGGCACGTTTTGGAGCCTCTCACACCATCACCACTGATCAGGGAGTCCAGTTCGAGTCGCAGGCGTGGCGGGAACTGCTCTCCTTTCTCGGCACGCAGCGCCAACGAGCCACAGCGTCCCACCCTCAGAGCAAAGGGGTGGTACAACGCTTCTATAGGTGCCTGAGGGAAGCACTCCGTGCGTAACCACATCCCCCAACTGGATTAACGCCCTCCCCATCGTTCTTCTCACCCTTTGCGCCACAGATAAGGATGACCTTGGTTATGTGTCGGTGGAGCCTGTCTTTTTTTTTTTTATGTAGGAAGGACACTGGCCAAGGGCTACAATAATTCAATAAAAAAAAAATGCCCACTGAAATGCCAGTCCCATAAAAGGGTCAAAGCACTAGTCAAAAATTGATGAATAAGTGTTTTGAAACCTCCCTCTTGAAGGGATTCAAGTCATAGGAAGGTGGAAATACAAAAGCAAGTTAGGGAGTTCCAGAGTTTACCAGAGAAAGGGATGAATGATTGAGAATACTGGTTAACTCTTGCGTTAGAGAGGTGGATAGAATGGGGGTGAGAGAAAGAAGAAAGTCTTGTGCAGCGGGAGGACGGGAGGCATGCAGTTAGCAATATCAGAAGAGCAGTTAGCATGAAAATAGCGGTAGAAGACAGCTAGAAATGCAACATTGCGGCGGTGAGAGAGAGGCTGAAGACAGTCAGATAGAGGAGAAGAGTTCATGAGACGAAAAGCTTTTGATTCCACCCTGTCTAGAAGAGCAGTATGAGTGGAACCCCCCCCCAGACATGTGAAGCATACTCCATACATGGACGGATAAGGCCCTTGTACAGAGTTAGCAGCTGGGGGGGGTGAGAAAAACTGGCGGAGACGTCTCAGAACACCTAACTTCATAGAAGCTGTTTTAGCTAGAGATGAGATGTGAAGTTTCCAGTTCAGATTATAAGTAAAGGACAGACCGAGGATGTTCAGTGTAGAAGAGGGGGGCAGTTGAGTGTCATTGAAGAAGAGGGGATAGTTGTTTGGAAGGTAGTGTCGAGTTGATAGATGGAGGAATTGAGTTTTTGAGGCATTGAACAATACCAAGTTTGCTCTGCCCCAATCAGATATTTTAGAAAGTTCAGAAGTCAAGCGTTCTGTGGCTTCCCTGCGTGAAATGTTTACCTCCTGAAGGGTTGGACGTCTATGAAAAGACGTGGAAAAGTGCAGGGTGGTATCATCAGCATAGGAGTGGACAGGACAAGAAGTTTGGTTTAGAAGATCATTAATGAATAATAAGAAGAGAGTGGGTGACAGGACAGAACCCTGAGGAACACCATTGTTAATAGATTTAAGAGAAGATCAGTGACCGTCTACCACAACAGCAATAGAATGGTCAGAAAGGAAACTTGATATGAAGTTACAAAGAGAAGGATAGAAACCGCAGGAGGGTAGTTTGGAAATAAAAACTTTGTGCCAGACTCTATCAAAAGCTTTTGATATGTCCAAGGCAACAGCAGAAGTTTCACCAAAATTTCTAAAAGAGGATGACCAAGACTCAGTAAGGAAAGCCAGGAGATCACCAGTAGGGCGGCCTTGACAGAACCCATACTGGCGATCAGATAAAAGGTTGTGGTGTGATAGATGTTTAAAAATCTTCCTGTTGAGGATAGATTCAAAAACTTTAGATAGGCAGGATATTAAAACAATAGAACGGTAGTTTAAGGGATTAGAACGGTCACCCTTTTTAGGAACAGGTTGAATGTAGGCAAACTTCCAGCAAGAAGGACGAGAAAAAGAGTGAGGAATGTACGTCTCCATACCAGACACTATCATGCCAGACTGTTATGCGCTCAGCACACAAAGACGGGTCTTTGACACAGAAGCAGTAGTCATTCCAAGGAAAATCAGCAAAATACCTCCTCAGATCCCCCCAACTAGCAGAGGCAAAGAGCCAGAGACACCTTCGCTTACGGGGATCCTGAGGAGGGATTGGAGCGATAGGACAAGATACAGATATGAGATTGTGATCGGAGGACCCCAATGGAGAAGAAAGGGTGACAGCAAAAGCAGAAGGATTAGAGGTCAGGAAAAGGTCAAGAATGTTGGGCGTATCTCCAAGACGGTCAGGAATACGAGTAGGGTGTTGCACCAATTGCTCTAGGTCGTGGAGGATAGCAAAGTTGTAGGCTAGTTTACCAGGATGGTCAGTGAAGGGAGAGGGAAGCCAAAGCTGGTGGTGAACATTGAAGTGTCCAAGAATCGAGATCTCAGCAAAAGGGAAGAGGGTCAGAATGTGCTCCACTTTGGAAGTTAAGTAGTCAAAGAATTTCTTATAATCAGCTGAGTTAGGTGAAAGGTATACAGCATAGATAAATTTAGTTTGAGAGTGACTGTAGTCGTAAGCAGATGGTGGAAAACTCGGAAGATTCAAGAGCGTGGGATAGAGAGCAGATTAAGTCATTGCGCACATAAACGCAGCATCCAGCTTTGGATCGAAAATGAGGATAGAGAAGGTAGGAGGGAACAGAAAAGGGGCTACTGTCAGTTGCCTCAGACACCTGAGTTTCAGTGAGGAAAAGAAGATGAGGTTTAGAAGAGGAGAGGTGGTGTTCTACAGATTGAAAATTAGATCTCAGACCGCGAATGTTGCAGAAGTTAATGAAGAAAAAGTTGAGGGGGCGTCAAGACACTTAGGATTGTCCACAGAAAGGCAGTCAGAGTCCGACCTGGGGACATTTATGATCCCCTCCCCAGATGGGGACTCCGAGGCTGATGTAGGAATCGCCATGATGATTTTAAAATTTTTGAGTGAAGGGTGTGTGTGTTATTAGGTGCTTGTAGTTTTGTGTGGAGGAAGAGAGTTGTCTTTAGAGGGCAGGTTGTGACTGCCCCTTTGTGTTGTGAGACACAAAGGGAAACGTTCAGTGAGGTCACAGCTGGGTTTAATGATAAGTTCACAGCACCCCCCTGAACAGTGCTTTAGACCTCACTGGGAGTAATTATCGTTTCGGCAGGTGTCTACTGCCTCCTCGTGTCTATGGAGAGGATTTAAGGTTATTTGGAAAGTTCACTCTACCAGCTTGCGACAGCCATACTCTCTTTCCTCCCCACCCTCTGTCACGCCATGGCCGCCATTCACCCAGTTGCCCCACGCCCATCTCCAATCCGACCGATCTTCAGGAGGCTCACTGAGTGTTTCTTCGTCAGGACGCACACACTAATCCCCTGCACTGTCCATACAGCGGTCCACACCACGTCGTGGTCCGCACCGACAAACACATGACGATCCTCAGGAATGGATACCAGGCGACAGTGTCAGTGGATCGCGTGAAATTTGACTCGGCGCCTTCGGCAGCGCACCCACATCCACCGGCATCGGAGAGTCACCCATCCCGTCCTCCCTCACTTCCCAGGTCACCACCGCCCACGATATTGGATTGACAGACGCTTCCACCTATCCCTTTCTTCATCCCACATAACTTTTCCTCTTCACCACTCGATCCCTCACTTCCACTTCCACCTATTCCCCCCCCTTCTCCACCGAGATTACCAACTCTTTCCCCGCTGCAAATACACCTTCCTTCACCCTAACTACACTCTTCCACCCTTTCTCTACCACCCCTACTCCCCCATCCAACCGCCCCGCTTCCGTCCACCCTCCATCCCCCTCACCTCTCCCATGCAACCCCTCCCCCGCCTCCTCCACCACCTGATTCTCTCCTCTCCTCCCCTCACCATCACCTACCTCAATACGATCCCGTCTGCCTATACCTGCACCATCTCCTCTAGCTTCCCATCCACCACTTTTCCCTTCACCTTCCCCGTTTCTCTCTCATTCGAGGAATGATGTTGAGCCTGCCGCCATTGCCTTCGTACCGCAAGATTCTTCTTCCTCCGCCTCATCCAAAGAGTTCCTCCCGTAGGGATTGCTACTACGGTCCGAAAGACGTGTGTCGATCCCTCAATACTTTCAATCGCCACCATAATAATGTTATATAATAATGTACTGATGGCAGTCTAAATCTTTCTGTTATATTATGTTTATATAGCTATATATATACTCGTATATATATATATATATATATATATATATATATATATATATATATATATATATATATATATATATATATATATATATATATATATATATATATATATATAATATATATATATATTTTTTTTCTGGTTTCTGAGCGGGCGGTGTGTAGAGTCATGCACACACACACACACACACACACACACACACACACACACAGGTGCTAATGTACTGACCTCCATGCCCATACCTGAGCCAAGCCCTTAATGACCCGGCCATCTGAGTGAGGTCAACTACTAGGTACACGCACGTCTCCCTCTCAACCCGTATTTATGTGTTGTCATATTATCCTGAATAAACATGACTATGTGTGACCCTGCATTTCGTATCTCCTTGTGTGCGACACGTCAGCCCAAGAATACTACAAGATTACACAGGTAGTTGCTGAAACCAGAGAGATATTTCGGGGGACTTCTGATTCTTAAGTAAATTACAGAAAACTGCTCACTGAGTTTCAGTGATTCAAACTTCTCATTTTAACATTTCTTAAGTGTAGTATTTGCATTTAAGATTTTCCGTTGCATCAGTGTAAATGATGTTGGAGTTAAGACACAAGAAAGTCTTGTGCAGCGGCCTCGCTGCACAAGACTTTCTTCTTTCTCTCACCCCTATTCTGTCCACCTCTCTAACGCAAGAGTTAACCAGTATTCTCAATCATTCATCCCTTTCTCTGGTAAACTGGAACTCCCTGCCTGCTTCTGTATTTCCACCTTCCTACGACTTGAATTCCTTCAAGAGGGAGGTTTCAAGACACTTATCCACCAATTTTTGACCACTGCTTTGACCCTTTTATGGGACTGGCATTTCAGTGGGCATTTTTTTTAATTAGATTTTTGTTGCCCTTGGCCAGTATCCTTCCTACATAAAAAAAAAAAAAAAAATATTATTCATTGAAGGTGTTTTCATTAATTTCATCAAGTTCTTCAAGACGTAAAGTAACTTCATTTCAAGTAGCTGGATTTATTTATTTATTTTTCTCTCTTTTCTTTTTACGTTGATTGAGGTTTACATAGCTATGGAAGCTGGGATCATGCACATTACGTGTCATTTCTTGTCATAAAATAATCAATATATTAAGATGTGTGTCATGAATGGCACCAATAGCTTTTAAACAGATGTTATACAAATTTAACATTTTGTGTTTATAGAATACTTTTTTTTGACTAGATTTTATTTTGGTCATGTAGGCGTTTTTGAATGAGCATGTCATGTATGAGTTGGTAACAAAGCAGTATGAACCGCTGATCAATTTTATAATATCAGCGAATGGCCAAAGTCTTAATCGCTTTGTGGAAACTAAATGGAGCTCAAGATGCGATGCGGCAATTATAAAATAAATAAATAAATAAGTAAATAAATAAAAAAAAAAATTCTTCAAAACTCATGACCACTCTAGAACAGCTCACTGGTGAGGAAAAATGTTATTAAGAATCTGATTCTAGTGTCTTGACTGGGTCAAGATACTAGAATCTGTGGGGAGTCATTCTTCCTATACGAGCAATTAATGATGCTCAGACAAAATGTGAACTGTGACTGAAAACCTTGGAATTTATTTGTGTCGAGAATAGTGATGAATTTCTTAATAAAGCTTTTGAATATACTGAAAACCTCTAAGGTCATGAGAATATCCCTGGATACGTCAAAAAGAAGAAAAAGATGAAAAGCAAATATTTCAAGCTGAAACAATAAAGGATGTTAACTTGCCACTTGAAACTAAGCTGAGAGGAAAGATTTTCCTCAGTGGATAGTCATCCAAAAAATATCTTCGAGGTTGGAGGAGCTTCATCATTTTGCTGAAAAATTCAGCTTTCTGAAACTTGATAATTTTGAGTATGACATTGGTAAATAACAATTTCTGATCGAGAAAAAGGCGGATGCAGTTTGGTTATGTTCCTAAAGGAGATAATCAGTATGAGCTGTGGAAATCAAAGCTCTTGTTGTTCATTCAAAAGTTCGAGATGGAGTGTTCAATCGCCAACATTGTCATACACCTCTGGATTTTTTACATTTTTTAGTGTTGTTGTGAGTGTTCCTACAAGTGAAAGAATCTTATCAAAGTTGAAATTAATAACAAATTACCTGAGAGGTACAATGAACATTTTTTGCTTTGAGAAATTTGGCCATTTTATCCAGTGAGCAACAACTGACAATAATATGCTTTTGGCGATGTGCTTCAGGAATGTGCAAGAAAGACGAATTTTAGAGTTGTATAAACTGACTAGGTGACTTTATTTTGCTTTTTAATGTTATTATTATTATTATTATTATTATTATTATTATTATTATTATTATTATTATTATTATTATTATTATTATTATTGTTATTGTTATTATTAGTGTTACATACCACGCATAATAAGCGTTACACATCGATACACATCGATTATGATTACTCTGGGGAGCGCCCGTGAGCGTGTACATGAGTTGCGAGCTGATAGTAGACGCGGCTGGGAGGCCTATGTTTGCAATGAAAAAACTGTTGACCCAGCTCCGTCAGCGTGACCCCTTTTACGAGAGTCACGGTGGGCCCAGTGCCTGGGACAAAAATCTTCTTGTGGAAACACGGAGAGCCACGACACCGTGCGACCAAACCAAAACAAACAAGCTACCTCTAGTGCGCGGAAAACGTGTGCCCAGTGAATCCCGCCCTCAGGAAGCCTCCCGTTAGCGTCGCCGTCAGTGCCTTCTAGAGGACCGACTCTGCCCCTCGTGACTACCCACGAGTAACGTGTAGTGTTCCATCTTACGGTGTCAGCCGCTTAGTGTGACACGTCGCCGCATAGTGTGACACCGGCCCCAAAGCAAAAACTCAATTGACGTTGAATGCCGCCCTGGTCGACAGCGACCAGCGGTGACCATCCCGACCAGCCCATCCGGTGACCAAGAGCCACCACGCCCCTTTTGCACGCCTTGCCGGCACCTCCACCCAAGGAAGGTAGTGCTGTCGACTGTGAGGGACGCCTCACCCAAGTCCCGGCCACCGCAGGAGCAACACCGTCGGGGGTGATATACCCACACTTATGGCATGACTGGGCGGGCCGACAAGCGACACCTGCAGGGACCTCCGTGAGGGACAAGGAGGGTGCCATCCCAGCACTGCTAGGGAGATTACCGGCCTAGAAGTGTAGAGTGTCCACCGAAACCTTTAGATAGAGGTGTCGGGAGTAAAGATATGTCATGCCATTGGCAGATCAGGTAGAACGTAGGTAAATGGTTGGGGGCGGAATCATCGAAGGAATCGTCCCCCCCACCACCCCGGTGCAGCCTAACAATTATTATTAGGAGGAAGGTGAGGAACAACACAACAAGGGAGGTCAAGAACATCTTTAATGGTACCAAACGTCTTGACTTTTTCTTAAGTCATCTTCAGTGGTTCTAAAGCAAGACAAAACAATAATAATTAGCCATATTATAAAACCAAAGTAAAAAATATAAGAATAAAAAAAAAAAAAACTAAAAGGTAGAAAATATATAAAATGTAAAATACATAAAAATTTAGGTGAAAGTTATGAAATATTTTGTGGGGTGGCAGATTGCATGTTATTTAACTTTTTTTTTTGTTTCTAATATGTATGAATTCTTATATTCGTAAATCTATGTTATTACACGAATCTATGATCTTAAAATGTTTTGCACTAAGTTCAAATTTACAAGAAACAGTGTGGTCCCTTACGGATGAGTGGGGAGGAGAAGGGGGCGAGTGAGTGACCATTCCGACTGGAGCAGCCCAAATGCTCGGCGATACGTACGTGGAAAGAACGAAAGGTGCTTCCCACATACCCGGCCTGGCAGCGCGCACAGGTATAACAATATAAGATTGACGGGCGTAGGGGTGTCTTGACTTGATTTTTAAATATGAAAAAAAAAGACTAATTTTGAGTTTGAATTATATGAAAGTTAATTTGAGGATAGGGTTTTTGGAGTTGTTTAAGTAACTTTTCTTGAAGATTACGTGAAACTTGTCCGAGATATGGTAATGAGAGGAACACCTTCTTGTTAACCGTGGGTTTGTATTTATTACACAAAAACTTGTCAAATAGTTGATCATATGGACGAGTGTGATAACCATTAGAAGCAAAATAATTTCTTAAGAACGTAATCTCGTCATGAAAAAAAATATATGTTAAAGAAGGAGAGTATGCTATGTGGAGTAAGTAAGGTACGTACAGCATTGCGTTTAAATTTATCACGAGAGAAACTGAAAAAAAAGGTGCCTAAACCAGAGAAGGCTTTTTTTTCTTTTTCCAATTGATGGAAAAAAGTGGGTTGTCATTATGTCCCGCAATCAATAAATCTAATAGAAGATAATTTGTTGCTTTCTTCTATTTTTACTAGGTTTGACTTTACCTTGCTTAAACAATTAGGTAGTAGGGATGACTTGGTTGTTTGGAGACCAGGCAAGGGCAATGGAGTTGAGTTACTTAACAGAAACGATTATGCATCAAAGATGGGAAACATCCTTAGTGACTCAACTAAATTTGTGAAAATTAGATCGATGACATTGTTGCTATAACCACTAAATTTGAAGATAAAGTGATCAGACTAGTTAACAAGCTGGTTTTCCTTGGTACCATATCATCGCAGAAAGCAATTTTTTTTAAAGCCCATTGGGTTAAGTCTCGCTGTGACGTGGCGGCTTGCCTAAGGTTCACAAGGCAGATGTCCCTTTACGTCCGATTATGGTAGCCTATAACATTGCGCTTTTCAAACTGTCAGTATTTCTTGTGCCGATCCTGTCTGAATTTACCACAAACGAGTTTACAGTAAAAAAAAAAAAAAAAAAAGAAAAGAAAAGAAAAAAAAATATTCTTACGAATTCACTCTTTCAAACTACCAAAAACTTTTCTCTATGTGTAGTTATGATATTCAGTCCTTGTCCACCAATATATTCCTCTCTATGATACCATCAAGATCTGTACCGAATTAGCCTTTCAGAGGTTAAATGTATTTTTATGTATGAACAGATCTGTTTTTTAGCACCTTTTAGAAGTCTGTGTCAAAGAGGTACCTTTCACCTTTAATAACGAGCTATATAAACAGATTGATGGAGTAGCAATGAGTTCCCCCTTTTTAAGACCCATTTTGACAAACCTGTTCCTCTGCTACTATGAAAAATTATGGCTTGAAAGATGTCCTCGAGTTGAAACCTATTATGTATTGTAGGTACGAGTATGTAGATGACACTTTTGTAATTTTTAAGAAGAGGAATATGCTCAAATCTTTTTCGAGTACTGAGATGATCAGCATAGCAATAGTGAATTTTACCATGGATAAGGAATACAAGAACAAATTACCGTTTTTGGATTTTTTTTTTTTTTTGATTGAGACAATGACAACCTACATTTTTCCATCTGTCGCAAAGAAACTTTCTCAGATTGAGGCTCCGTTTTCTTTCTTTTTTTTTTTTTTCAGTTTGTCATGATAAATTTAAACTCAATGTTGTACGTACCTTACTCCACAAAAAAATGAGGACTTTACTAACACTCACGTAGATCAGTGTGTTCACACACACACACACACACACACACACACACACACACACACACATACTAGCACCAAACCGGGAAGAATTCCTCTCTAACAAGTGACTCCTAACTAACACAATTTTTGTGGTAAGATGATGTCCGGCATAGCAGCTGAAGGCAAGTAGGTGTCCAGATTAGGTGGAGGACGCAGTTACCATCGACCATGTGGCCGTCGCTACCAGGTAGCTGGAGTCGAGGTGATGATGTTATGCATCTGGTGGGTGGGGGGATGGAAGTGGAGTCGGCAGGGTCAGGCCTGGTTTTCTTCGGTCCTTGTAGGCTGGATGGCGTCACCTTGTGGAGCCTAGTCTCCTCAACACCTCAACATCTCCGTCTTGTGTTTCCTTGGCACCTCACTTGACTTTCCTACGGGTGAGTAAGATCGTCAGTTGGGTTTTTGTCACCACACAGGGGCGTGTGGGCATCCCTTGGGGCCACTATTCACCTTGCCTACCTTCACTGTCTGCTCGTGGTACGCGATATAGAGCGCGTCAGATGGTGTCAGGCCTGCGTGACATTCCTGGACGCTGGCTGGCGCGAGAGGGCAAGTGTGGACGCTGAAGGTTTTAGGATAGTGGTGGTATCCATCCGAACTCGGTTTAGAGATTCGTGATTGGCCCAGCACAATTATTCGGACTACTTAACTCTCCCGGTTCTTCCTATAATCTATCTGCTTCCATATACGTCTACAGTATATCCTCCTCTGTCGGGTTCTGGTATCCTTATTGCATTGCATTAACAAACGGGTGAATTTTCTGGGTTTGCGTAATTGTAGCCCACAGCGTACGATATTTGAACACTCAAGGTAAGGGGATTTGAGAGACTTTCAGGGGTGGTGAGTATAAATCCCTCTCAGTATAAAAGTCATACAAGAAACCCTCGATATGATATGAACAGCCAAAACCCTCGGTACATTATGACTAATTATTATTGTTTTGTCTTGTTTTAAGAGCACTGAAGGTGACTTAAGAAAAGTCGAAAAGTTTGGTACCATTAAAGATGCTCGTGACCTCCCTTGTTTTGTTGTTTTTCCTCGTGCTCCTTCCGTTGCTATTGCTGTTGCTGCTAGTATTACTACTACTACTACTACTACCACTACTACTACTACTACTACTACTACTACTACTACTACTACTACTACTACTACTACTACTAGTAGTAGTAGTAGTAGTAGTAGTAGTAATAGTAGTATATGAAAATCGGTGTCTTTCAAATTTTGTTTCATCTGTGTTCTTGTTTTATTTTATTTATTTATTTTTTTTTTCATTTTTAGACTTTTCATTCTCAATAAAATGAATTGAAAATTACCCAAGAATCCAAGAACTGATTGGTGGGAGGGAGAAGAAGCTGTTTTAAGTTCATCTACGGTGGCAATAACTACCACTGTTGTTCACCCGGAAATTTGTTAAATTTTCCCTTTGTCACAGCTTTGAAAACCCTTATAACTGTGGGTGTAAAATGTTACAAAAAAAAAAAAAAAAAAAGGTGTCAGTATGTTTAAACTAACATATCTTGTGATTTGTAAGAAAGAATAATACATTGTTTAACCAAATGGAATGTCCGAAAAGTATTGAAAAATATAACATGCATTTTTCTTATAATCGTTCCTTACGTTATATTATCATCAAAAAAGTACGAAAAACAAACCTAACTACTATTATGCAGCTTCTGTTAGAGATGCCATAAATCCTAACATTCATGTGTGCCAATATTTATCCAAGGGACGCACTGGTGAAAGAAGGTAAGAGACTCGTGTTGTAAAAAATAATAGCACCTGATCAATACCTAACTCATTCTTGTTGCGAAAGGAGCCTATCAAGTGTGTGCGGATGGCAGCTGATGGCAACCAGTATTGACCGTGCCCGGTCCTGAGACGCGCGACGCTGCTCTATCGGAAGGTGCTAACACTGAAAAGGTGCTGGAGTCGAGAGCTACAGCTAATCTATTAATGACCAAACCTCTCAAGTCCTTTGAATTGTCAATGACCGTTGTGTGTGCGCGCGCGCGCGCGCGTGTGTTTGTGTGTGTGTGTGTGTGTGTGTGTGTGTGTGTGTGTGTGTGTGTGTGTGTGTTTGGCGGTGTACTCAAACTTGATGCATTCACGAGAAATGTATGTAGAGTAAAATTATCAATACCGTAGTGTCATAGAAACTCATCTAAAAATGAAAGGAACTGTAACCCATCCGTACTTTGTTTGAAGAAGCTGATACCAAGATGTATTTTTATCTCACAATATTCTTCAAGAACAGGTCGATGTGTATAATGGGAAACACTTGTAATCATGCAGTTGTGAAGTTCAGATTTTCATCTACGTTTGCGGGTATTAGGTTAGCATTGACAATAATAGCGAGGTATACATAAGGAGGATGAATGTGTTAACGTGGATAACGCAATGTCCCTGTGTTCTGGACAAAAAAGACTCGTATCGTTTATGATTTCAGTGCTCCTGAAAGAAAGACGAGTG
>NC_087158.1:8652677-8677677 GCF_035594125.1 Scylla paramamosain | reverse complement strand
GAGGTTATTTTTTGACTGATATTGCTTCTAGATCAAGCATGATTATCATTCGTTAGTATGAGGTATGAGGATAAAGAAAATATGAGCAATACTATTATAATCTCCATTTAAAAAAAAAACATTTAAAACCTCCCACTCGTCTCTTGGACGGCGATTCATCTAGTCTTGACATAGGTGCGTGTACTTCCAATTTTTAAAGTAAGTAGATGAATTTTCACGTTTCTTATAATAGTGTACACAAAGGAATAACTCACGCGTCTCCGCATATACGTTCAGTGAGAAACGCTCGCCATCAACTGGCGATCGCTCCGGACATCACCAGTCACATATTTCTTCACTATTATACGTTGTATGATGATTCTGAAGGCATGTATGGATAGATCACCTCTTTCTTTAGCTATAGCTAGAAAGAAAATGCAAAAGTCAATCTAGTAAATGAGAAATAACATAAAATTCGGCAACTTTTCCTCGTCGCTGAGGGGACAAGAGCTGCTAACCTATGCGGAAAACTTAATATTTACTAACTCGACGTTACATCCAGTGTTTAACGAACGCAACCGTGGGATTAGTAAGACCAAATACGACCATGGGGCTTGCTGTTTCGTAATTACTAATATGACGTTTAAAAAAGCGGGCCATAGAGTGGATGGCCGCATTAAGCTAGGTAACGTATCTCGCTGGCACAGGTGGAGTTTCTTGCACAAAAATGGGGCACAAAATATATCCGAAGGACAACTGCTCAATCTTTCGCTTTGTTTCATATACTTTCATGGGAAGACACGCCTTCAAGACCCTGTTGTACTTCGACTTCTGTTAAAGCTTTCAATAGATTTTCCTATCCAAATAGTTATTAAAGAGAAAAAAAAAAAAAAAAACAGTATTCTAAATGGTGAAGAACACTGACCTTTGTTAATATATATATATATATATATATATATATATATATATATATATATATATATATATATATATATATATATATATATATATATATATATATATATATATATATATATATATATATACATAGGGCCGTCCCTCCCTAAACGCAGAACACGGGCTGTGCGTAGGGCCTCATCTTCCATGGAGGGACGCATTTGCGCATATGCGCATACAGCCACACTACTGTATCTATACTTGCAGTACATTTGTTACTACTAATAAAGGTTGTCAAGTTAAATGGCGTGTTGTTATACGGTCATTTTGTTCCTATGATACATTTGGGATGGGGAAAGGTGGTGGGGTGCCTCCAAATAAAATATCCCTTAGGGCCCCAATTTGGTCAGGGGCTGCCCTGTATATATATATATATATATATATATATATATATATATATATATATATATATATATATATATATATATATATATATATATATATATATATATATATATATATATATATATATATATATATATATATATAACACTTAAGTAAACTCATAGCGAGGCACCAAGAAACTGGAAAGAAAGAGATGAATATAAAAGAAGCGAGAAGAATGAAAGAAAAAAAGAGTGAGTATAAAGAAATGTACGGTGATGGGAAGGCTGAGGTTTTCCTCTGCATTTGGGAAACTTCTTAGCTTGGTATTTAGCGTCAGACATAATACTAGCTTAACATAGTGTCGTGAGTTACTGACTTAGAAATAAATATTGTAGTGATTTCTTCGCCAGATATCAATTCATTCGGAGCAGCTGTAATATACTAGTCCTAATTATAAGAAGAAAATATATTTCATATGATAGGAAAATCTAGTTTTCTTTTCATTTTTAGTATTGTTCTATCTGTTTATGAAACAATACGATGGTGAGATGGCAGCTCTTCCCCTCCGCCACCACCAGTCGCTTTGCCACCAGCGACAGACGCCCAGCCGAACCACTGTCCACGCCCGCCACCAAGCCACTGTTCCACTTAGGATTTCGATTAAGTCACTAACTGCGCTGGTTAACGTCAGTGGAAGGAGACCTACCAGAAAAACCTGTAAGGATACTGATGGCATGTGGCCAGAACCACTCCCCGACGAAGAGTTGGAAGTAGTGTTCTTATGGTGGATGGCTGCCGGTTTATCACCTGTAAAGGAAGAGATTACACGTGAGTTGCCGCAGTCTAAAGTGAGTAAGTGTCGCAGTGAAGAGGCCCCAGGATCAGGCTTCAGTGTTCTCCATGTACTCCGTTTGTACAGATATATAAGGGAAGATGTCAGGTTTTAAAGTTATCTTTAAGGAATGGACGTATCGAGCATAGAAAACCCATTGATTTTTTTTTTTTTTTTTTGTCACTTAAAAGTGGGAATCGACTTTACTTGCAGAAATATAAAGTAATACTTCTTTACATAATAGTTAAATATATGCACAATAAGAAATTGAATAGGTAGAAGCAAAACAAACACTATTATTCATTTCTTATTCTATTTTATTTTATTTTATTTATTTATTTATTTATTTTTTTTATGTAGGAAGGATACTGGCCAAGGGCAACAAAAATCTAATAAAAAAAAATGCCCACTGAAATGCCAGTCCCTAAAAGGGTCAAAGCAGTGGTCAAAAATTGGTGGATAAGTGTCTTGAAACCTCCCTCTTGAAGGAATTCAAGTCATAGGAAGGTGGAAATACAGAAGCAGGCAAGGAGTTCCAGAGTTTACCAGAGAAAGGGATGAATGATTGAGAATACTGGTTAACTCTTGCGTTAGAGAGGTGGACAGAATAGGAGTGAGAGAAAGAAGAAAGTCTTGTGCAGCGAGGCCGCGGAAGGAGGGGAGGCATGCAGTTAGCAAGATCAGAAGAGCAGTTAGCATGAAAATAGCGGTAGAAGACAGCTAGAGATGCAACATTGCGGCGGTGAGAGAGAGGCTGAAGACAGTCAGTTAGAGGAGAGGAGTTGATGAGACGGAAAGCTTTTGATTCCACCCTGTCTAGAACAGCATTATGAGTGGAACCCCCCCAGACATGTGAAGCATACTCCATACATGGACGGATAAGGCCCTTGTACAGAGTTAGCAGCTGGGGGGGTGAGAAAAACTGGCGGAGACGTCTCAGAACACCTAACTTCATAGAAGCTGTTTTAGCTAGAGATGAGATGTGAAGTTTCCAGTTCAGATTATAGGTAAAGGACAGACCGAGGATGTTCAGTGTAGAAGAGGGGGACAGTTGAGTGTCATTGAAGAAGAGGGGATAGTTGTCTGGAAGATTGTGTCGAGTTGATAGATGGAGGAATTGAGTTTTTGAGGCATTGAACAATACCAAGTTTGCTCTGCCCCAATCAGAAATTTTAGAAAGATCAGAAGTCAGGCGTTCTGTGGCTTCCCTGCGTGATATGTTTACCTCCTGAAGGGTTGGACGTCTATGAAAAGACGTGGAAAAGTGCAGGGTGGTATCATCAGCATAGGAGTGGATAGGACAAGAAGTTTGGTTTAGAAGATCATTAATGAATAATAAGAAGAGAGTGGGTGACAGGACAGAACCCTGAGGAACACCACTGTTAATAGATTTAGGAGAAGAACAGTGACCGTCTACCACAGCAGCAATAGAACGGTCAGAAAGGAAACTTGAGATGAAGTTACAGAGAGAAGGATAGAAACCGTAGGAGGGTAGTTTGGAAATCAAAGCTTTGTGCCAGACTCTATCAAAGGCTTTTGATATATCCAAGGCAACAGCAAAAGTTTCACCAAAGTCTCTAAAAGAGGATGACCAAGACTCAGTAAGGAAAGCGAGAAGATCACCAGTAGAGCGGCCTTGACGGAACCCATACTGGCGATCAGATAGAAGGTTGTGAAGTGATAGATGTTTAAGAATCTTCCTGTTGAGGATAGATTCAAAAACTTTAGATAAGCAGGAAATTAAAGCAATAGGACGGTAGTTTGAGGGATTAGAGCGGTCACCCTTTTTAGGAACAGGTTGAATGTAGGCAAACTTCCAGCAAGAAGGAAAGGTAGATGTTGACAGACAGAGCTGAAAGAGTTTGACTAGGCAAGGTGCAAGCACGGAGGCACAGTTTCGGAGAACAATAGGAGGGACCCCATCAGGTCCATAAGCCTTCTGAGGGTTTAGGCCAGCGAGGGCATGGAAAACATCATTACGAAGAATTTTAATACGAGGCATGAAGTAGTCAGAGGGTGGAGGAGAGGGAGGAACAAGCCCAGAATCGTCCAAGGTAGAGTTTTTAGCAAAGGTTTGAGCAAAGAGTTCAGCTTTAGAAATAGATGTGATAGCAGTGGTGCCATCTGGTTGAAGTAGAGGAGGGAAAGAAGAAGAAGCAAAGTTATTGGAGATATTTTTGGCTAGATGCCAGAAATCACGAGGGGAGTTAGATCTTGAAAGTTTTTGACATTTTCTGTTAATGAAGGAGTTTTTGGCTAGTTGGAGAACAGACTTGGCATGGTTCCGGGCATGCCAAGTCTGTTCTCCAACTAGCCAAAAACTAAAAAATTTATTTGATAATAATTTAATTAATTTACTTATATCTTATTTATTTATTTATCTTGTTTATTTATTTATTTATTTATTTATTTATTATTATCAATTAATTCATTTATCATATATTTTCTTTTTTTACAGAGTTGCACAACTGTTCTGAGGTGTTCGTGTATAAGCATGATTAAGAAACGTAACATAAAATTAAGCTGCTCACTGTTGATGACGTGGACGGTGATGGCGTGCGGAGGAGCAGTGGCTGGCACACATTTGTACTGCCCTGAATTGCGAGGCGCGGCAGAGCGAATGAGCAGCCGAGAAATGGTGTCGTGGTCATTTTCCGAGGACACCGTTACGATCACTTCTGGCCCAAAATCGAGGTTCAGCATCTGTTTGAGAAGCAGTGAAAGTGCAGGGTGTGCAACAGCGGTGAAGAAGGATATTCTCTGATACAGGGTATGAATATCAGTTAAAGGAATATTATATAAGATGCAGAGTAAAACGCAGAAAAGAAAATGTAATGATATCCAAAAGACAGAACGAAAAGTTGTTAAAAAAGAAAAAAAAAAAGGCACAAACACACACACACAAATATATATATATATATATATATATATATATATATATATATATATATATATATATATATATATATATATATATATATATATATATATATATATATATATATATATATATATATATATTTGATCAACACATCTGAAAGACGGAAAGGCAGCACAAGACTAGTTAAAAGAGGGAAGATCAGCTCAAAGTCACCTGAATAGTTTCTCAGAAGCTGACTATGGTACATAAACCCCTCACGGCGATTGCCCAACTAAATTATCTCTTAACTCGCACTTTCCTCTCGTTGCAGCAGCTTCCACACCACCATGGCTCTAAGGGGATGGTCTAACTGGCTGCCACCTTCAGGAATCCGTGAAATCGTCACCTACGACTCAAAGCGATGGCACATTGCAGTGCAACTGCAGAGGATCCGGGTTGGCATGTGTTGCTCGTCTCCGTCGGGAATCTTTATTGGGGTATTGAGCGAGTGTCTCCCTCGGAATGCGTGACGCTGACTGATCGTAAGAAGTAAAAGAACTCCAGTAGTTAGGATTTAAATTTTCGAGCTAATTTTTTGCAATATTCGTTAATTAGTATTTTTAAAGTGATGTGCTTTTCAAATTGTTATGATTTGATATTTATTTCATTTTGTTTTTCAAACCGAAGAAACGGAGCAAAATTTATTCTTATATTTTATAGATGTTAGTAATTTATGGTGATACCATCACTCTCAGTCTGTTATGATATTTATATATAGAACAAGCAGTTCAATTACTTTACAGCTTGATTCTTGGCATTATTACGGCATATATATATATATATATATATATATATATATATATATATATATATATATATATATATATATATATATATATATATATATATATATATATATATATATATATATATATTTCAAATTCCTTGACTCTCACATCTGCCAGTGAATGAACATCGTCAGATATCAAATAATCACAATGGCATCGTCCATATATCTTCAATTTCAATAACTGAAGATACAGTGGAAGTGACAATACAGTTTTACATGACATGCGTGACATTTAAGTCACGTGATTAATTTTTACTGTCGGATGAAAAACGGTGGATGTTCCGAGGATAGTTATCACTGAACATTATTTCTTATTGCTTTATGAAAAGAAAAAGGTCACGTTGTAATGCATATATGTGTTGTTATTTTGTAGCAGCTTGACATTTCCTTTGCTGTACCTGTACTGCACCACAACATCGGCGCCCTGCCACTGGTCTCACTGGCCGCGAGCTGACGTGACAGGAAAGAAAATTGGTTCCTTTATGAATGTCTTCCTGCTCGTACACTTTCCTCTCAAACTTTCCTTTTTCCACCTTCTACTCCACATACGTTTTACCTACTCTTTCTAACCCTTTCCTTAGTCTTATGCCCTTCATTCACACTATCCTTTCTTTCTTCTTTTCCTCATTTCTGTCTTCTTCCTCTTCCTTTTTTCGTTGCCAGATTTAGCATCTCTCTCTCTCTCTCTCTCTCTCTCTCTCTCTCTCTCTCTCTCTCTCTCTCTCTCTCTCTCTCTCTCTCTCTCTCTCTCACACACACACACACAAGTTCTGTATCCTTGTGTGTGCTGCCTTTTCTTAGTTTCATCTTATACAAACATTATTATCAACGGGGAATGAGTAATTTCCGTTAATTTTGGTTTCTGGGTTCGTTTTGGAAAAGGAATATATATATATATATATATATATATATATATATATATATATATATATATATATATATATATATATATATATATATATATATATATATATAATATATAAAACTCAATTTCTCCATCTATCAACTCGACACATCCTTCCAGACAACTATCCCCTCTTCTTCAATGACACTCAACTGTCCCCCTCTTCTACACTGAACATCCTTGGTCTGTCCTTTACTTATAATCTGAACAGGAAACTTCACATTTCATCTCTAGCTAAAACAGCTTCTATGAAGTTAGGTGTTCTGAGAAGTCTCCGCCAGTTTTTCTCACCCCCCCAGCTGCTAACTCTGTACAAGGGCATTATCCGTCCATGTATGGAGTATGCTTCACATGTCTGAGGGGGTTCCACTCATACTGCTCTTCTAGACAGGGTGGAATCAAAAGGTTTTCGTCTCATCAAGTCCTCTCCTCAAACTGACTGTCTTCAGCCTCTCCCTCACCGCCGCAATGTTCCATCTCTAGCTGTCATCTACCGCTATTTTCATGCTAACTGCTCTTCAGATCTTGCTAACTGCATGCCTCCCCTCCTCCCGCTTCCTCGTTGCACAAGACTTTCTTCTTTCTCTCACCCCTATTCTGTCCACCTCTCTAACGCAAGAGTTAACCAGTACTCTCAGTCATTCGTCCCTTTCTCTGGTAAACTCTGAAACTCCCTGCCTGCTTCTGTATCTCCGCCTTCCTATGACTTGAATTCCTTCAAGAGGGAGGTTTCAAGACACTTATTCATCAATTTTTGACTAGTGCTTTGACCCTTTTGTGGGACTGGCATTTCAGTGGGCATTTTTTTTTTATTGGATTTTTGTTGCCCTTGGCCAATGTCCTTCCTACATAAAAAAAAAAAAATATATATATATAATATATATATATATATATATATATATATATATATATATATATATATATATATATATATATATATATATATATATATATATATATATATATATATATATATATATATATATATATATATATATATATATATATATAGATTAACGCAAATTACTCATTCCCCATTGATTATAATGTTTGTATAAGATGAAACTAAGAATAGGCAGCACACACATACACACACACACACACAAATATATATATGTATATATATATATATATATATATATATATATATATATATATATATATATATATATATATATATATATATATATATATATATATATATATATATATATATATATCTCATTGAATGTGATAGCTAGTTGAGCATTTATTATTTTTTCTTAAGATATTTTCCTTATATCTTATGATTGTCTTATATTCTTTTTTAATTGGCTGTATGACTTCGCCGAAGCTAGTCATTTTCGCTAGATCGCGATTTCGGGTCCTTTACCCTTCTTCAGTAGCGAAGGTCCATCCGTGTTGAGGGTGTCGCAGAGAATGGCTCAAGCTGATTGCGGGTGTGTATTTATACCGGTAGGCTTGTCACCCCGTTGCGCATCCTGGTCTCTGATTGGCTGACGGCTGTCGCGGGCTGTGCTGGGTTGCTATCCAAGCTGGGTCTACGCGCGCTTGGTAATGCTTGTAGGTCTTCGGATTGTTGATTTAATGTGGGGTTTGTCTCTTTTATATATATAGTGCTTCTAAGATGGGGAGACGCCTGGTGTCTGGGCATGTAGTTAGGATCTCCGTTTTATCTACTAGGATTCCTCTTGTGATGTTTATGTTATGCTTCTCCTTCAGATGTTTCTTGGGTGCTCCTGTTGCGAGGTGGAAAGTTAGTCGTTGGGAGAGTCCCTCCACCTATGTTGGCATGACGACAACAAGACTCTCCCAACGACTAACTTTCCACCTCGCAACAGGAGCACCCAAGAAACATCTGAAGGAGAAGCATAACATAAACATCACAAGAGGAATCCTAGTAGATAAAACGGAGATCCTAACTACATGCCCAGACACCAGGCGTCTCCCCATCTTAGAAGCACTATATATATAAAAGAGACAAACCCCACATTAAATCAACAATCCGAAGACCTACAAGCATTACCAAGCGCGCGTAGACCCAGCTTGGATAGCAACCCAGCACAGCCCGCGACAGCCGTCAGCCAATCAGAGACCAAGACGCGCAGCGGGGTGACAAGCCTACCGGTATAAATACACCCCCCCCCCCGCAATCAGCTTGAGCCAGATCTCATCCTCTCCAATCGGCAATCCCTACTTTTCCACCACTATATCTCCCATGGACCACTCTGTGGTTCTGACCACGTTCCCCTAATCCTCAAAATATCCTCCAATCCCATATCCACCCCATCCCCACCTGTCTCCGACTACCGCTCCGCCGACTGGGAGAGCTTCAAGAAAACACTCACAGACTTACACCGACCAACACAGCTCGAAGGCCAACCCTACACAGACATAGACAGTGCCTTAGAGACGTTACACAACAATATTCTGACATCAGCCAACAGACACATACCAACAAAACAACATATAATTCATATAGACTTCCGACCTTCCATTAGAACACAAAGGCTGCTAGTGTGCTACAGAACACGCTTTTTAAAAAACAAGCACAACCACACACCTATCTACGGAGATCTTTGCACCCTTCGTACACACATAACAAATAGCCTACAGGAAGATCACAGCGCTCACTGGAGGAATCTAGTCTCCCATATGGACACAACCCGCTGCAGTAATCCTACACAGTTCTGGCACATGGTGTACAGGCTGAGGGGATGCCAGCGGGAAAGATTCGAGTACCTCCTAGTGAACGGGGATCGCATCACAAACCCAGAACAAGTCACCAGCATCTTCAAGACACACTGGCACAATACTTTCCAACCACACCCTCTCCCACTCCACGAGCCCAGTATTGCCCACATAAACAACATCATCGATCGTGCACGCCACAACCTAGCAAACACGATTCCACATAACACTATACAAAAAATACGCCTCAACCCCCAACATCCTCTCACCACACCTATTGAGGAGGATGATGTCGCCAGGTTGCTCAGACATACTCCGCGGCGAGCCCCTGGCCCCTCAGGAGTCACCTGGCCCATGGTGCGGAACCTTCCCCAAGAAACTATATCCAGCCTGACGGAGATTTTCAACGCCTGCCTTGCCTCTGGATACTTTCCTAAGTCATTCAAAATTTCAAACATCACCCTCATTGCTAAGCCCGGAAAAAACTCCCACTTACCAGAAAACTATCGCCCCATTAGCCTCCTTGAAATTCTCGGAAAAACCTTTGAACGCCTCATCAATTTAAGATTGAGAGCGTTCCTCGAAGGTAACGAGCTGCTGGCACCACAGCAGTTCGGCTTCCGGAGGAACGCCTCAACCGAGGACGCTCTAAACAGCATAGTTGCATACTTAAATTTCAATAAGCCCTATTTCAGAGCAGCCCTTGTAACAAAAGATGTCAAAAAAGCATTTGACACTGTTTGGCACGCAGGCTTAAAACACAAAATTTGCAACAACTTCAACCTTCCCCCCCTAACGCAACGCATACTATGTAGTTTTCTGGTAGAGAGACGGACAAGAATCTGTCATCAGGGCACCTTTTCAACATCCTTTTCCCCTCAGGCTGGAGTCCCACAAGGCTCTGTACTCTCCCCCACCCTTTTCAACATGTATACAGCTGACATGCCCCCTCCAGTTCATAATGATTCATTAACCATTCAATACGCGGACGATGTAACGCAATTGGCTCGAGCCAGGTCGTTAGATCTCCTCACAGACAAAATTCAACGGGAACTGACGGCGACTAGCCTATGGGAGATGAAATGGTGAATCCTCTCCCATCCCGAAAAATCTAAAGTCACCTACTTTAACATAAAAAAAAGTCAGCCTCGCCAAATCTCATTGAACAACATTGTTCCACACCCCAACCCAATCCCCATCAGTAACAACAACCAAGTGCTTGGCCTCACCATCGACAAGCACCTCAAATTCAACATACATATAAACCAAAAAGCTGCTTTAGCCGCTGTGGCCTTGAGCAACCTCGAAAGATTTCGCGACAGCAACACGAAAACAAAACTACACCTCTTCAAAGCTTTTATTCTCCCCCTTTTAACCTATTGCCCTCTTGCACTCTCTCTTTCCGCTCCCACTAACCTCTCAAAACTTCAGAGGGTCCAGAATCGAGCAATTCGTTTCGCCCTTGGAACGAAATGGTTCGACTTTCGGTCCTCTCTCTCTACTCATGAGGAGTCCAACATCCCTCCTGTTAACATAACACACTACAACAGACTCGACAAACAACTAACCTCCTTCTCTGACAGACACACAAACACATACAATTTCATAACCAACCTTCCCCCAGCTTTCCGTCACCTCCCACACTGCAACCTCCTTGACCCTCCCACTGTGCCTCCTGACCCCATTTTCTAAATAACGGACTCCTTCACTCTCTCTTTCACTCTCTCTCTCTCTCTCTCTCTCTCTCTCTCTCTCTCTCTCTCTCTCTCTCTCTCTCTCTCTCTCTCTCTCTCTCTCTCTCTCTCTCTAATCTTCTCTACTACTCAAGGTGTCTGAGTGGAATCATTGTCGCACTCTCGTTCACGTGGGGCGAGCCCGTGTGCCTACACCTAGTGGTTTTTTCATATTTTTTGTCTTATGGCTTTGTATTCATTTTTTGTTTATTTTATGCATTATCTTTCTGTCTCGCAGCCTAGGTCCCAAGGAGGCACCGGACCGCTCCCGGGAAAAAGATGCGACAAAACACACCACCATTAACATTCCATGCCTCTGACCGAAGGAGTGGGCTCGCGTGCCAACACCTAGTGGTTTTTTTATATATTTTGTCTTATGGTTTTTTATTCATATTTTTGTTTTTTTTTATGCATTATTTTTCCGTCTTGCAGCCTAGGTTCTCAAGGGGACACCGGACCACTTTCAGATGAAAGAGGATAGCACGAACCGCACTTCTCCCACTGACGCCACGGCAATGGGGCCCCCGGCCGTTGGCATGACGTTCCGGTAGTGGTACCCCCCGTGGCAGTTATGGAGCGGCCAGCACTGATGGTGGGGACGGCAACCACACTATTCAGTGGAAGCCACTTCACCCCCCCCCCACAGAGGTAGTTTGGTGCGGCCAGAGCTGGGTAGTAAGGTAGTCAAGAGATGGTGGGGCGGGGCCCTGGAAGCATCCATGCAGGAATCTCCATTCACCCCCCACCACCGGCGACTTACCGCGTGCAAGCAGATGGTATTAGATTTGACCCCTCGTTGCGGTGAGGGAGCCTTTTCGAGCCTCTGTCATTGCACATCCTACAATCACGTCAATCATTATCACAAACCATCCTCACCCTCCCCATGCACATAACACCACGACATTTTTTATATTCTCTTTTTTTTTTTTTTTTAGCAGGTTGGCCTTTTTGCAGGACGAGTCACAGGACACGAGATGAAAGGACCGACACCGCTTTTTCACCCACCACATTACATCACACAATAAATATCCCGGCCATCACCAAATCACTCTACTACTATCCGTGGTTCGGAACCCACGTAAAACTGTAGGTCCCTCCGCTATACGGATGTACTTCTTCCTCTGTCCTTCTTTGAACCAATAAAAAACACACAAAAAAACCCTTTTTACTCTGACTGTCCTTCACTCCTCTTTCACATTCTGATAATGCAGGCTCTGGATAGTCTGGCCCCTAACTTGTGCGTGGTTTGGCCTGGTGTTTTGGGTGCGTGGGCGGCGTCCGTTGCCGTGGCTGTTTTGGGCTTGGCTTGCTCGGTTGGTGGCGGACTCTCCTGCTTTCCCCGATAAGGACCTTGTCTCCCTTGCCATCTTAGAATGAATATAACACGTTAAAAAAAAAAAAAAAAATATGTCCTTCCTAATTCAAATTGCGCCTGGGTTAAGCCCCAGTGACTATTTCTCCTACTACAATTCCCTTCTTATCACCCCCCTATTCTTCCCACTATCCCCACTTCTCCCTCCCCATCTTTTCTCTCTTTGTTATGTTATGTAGCTTGAGCCATTCTCTCCGACACCCTCAACACAGATAGACCTTCGCTAGTGAAGAAGGGTCAAGGACCCGAAATCGCGATCTAGCGAAAATGACTAGCTTCGGCGAAGTCATACAGCCAATTAAAAAAGAATATGAGACAATCATAAGATATAAGGAAAATATCTTAAAAAAATAATAAATGCTCAACTAGCTATCACATTCAATGAGATATGTATTAGAGAAAGACTCCTGCCCATATACACCCTTAAGATTATATATATATATATATATATATATATATATATATATATATATATATATATATATATATATATATATATATATATATATATATATATATATATATATATATATATATATATATATATATATATATATATATATATATATATATATATATATATATATATATATATATATATATATATATATATATATATATATATATATATATATATATATATAATGACATTCTCGTCTTCCTCCTATCACACTTTCGCTCCCTTTCCCTTTCCCTCATTCTCTCTCTCTCTCTCTCTCTCTCTCCTACCGTTCCTATTCACATTTTAGGCCGTCCTTAGTGTATATGAGAATCCATGTGTGCATGTGAAAAAGGCCTCCAGTACAGATACATGATGGATTATCAGTTTGTGCCTTGAGGAAGGTCTATGCGCATTAAATATATAATTTGGCCTGACAGAAGACATCGACGTTAGGACCGACACTTCCTAATGGGGTGGAATTAAGCTATTTCCTCTCTACGGTCTGCTGCTCGCTGCCATTTCACGGTCCCCAGGTGACGCACACGACGTTGGACGCAGCCCGGAATGGTAAGGTGGCGGGACGGGCAGTGCCGAGGAGTGAAATGGCGGTGTCATTGGTGTAATAGGAGGGAGTAGTCACATGTAATAAGCTGTGATGAGAAGGTATGGCAGGCTACTAGGCAGTTCCAGAGACTTAGAAGTGGAATCAGATGTAGCAGGAACAAGGCGCGAAACATTTTTTTTAATAATTACGGCGATGTGATACGTCTCTCCTTCCTCACTTTCATATTGATTTTGCTTCAGTTTATTTCTCGTTATCTATGATGTTTGTTTTCGTTTGGTGTGTATATATATATATATATATATATATATATATATATATATATATATATATATATATATATATATATATATATATATATATATATATATATATATATATATATATATATATATATATATATATATATATATATATATATATATATATATATATATATATATATATATATATATATATATATATATATATATATATATATATATAATTTATTTATTCATTTTTTCCAGTAAAAGACGAAAAGAGTCAGCCACTCGTGTTTCTGTTTACAGTCTTACACTGCCAGACATTTGTATTTTTTTCATCTCCTGAACAATGGAAGAAAATCAGTGGATTTTAGTGAAAAGACTTCTGGGTATTTAAACGATGGTGATGATGGTGACTGTAATAATGGTGACGATTGCCACAAGGAAATGAAAGCAGAAGTGGACGAAGGTCAAGAAGGAACTTACCACTTCGTCATGATACCAAAATATGTAAGGCGTGGGCTTTGGGCTGTGCTTCACTACACACGTTAGGTTGATGGCCGACCCTGCGTTGATGTAGAGATCTGGCCCACCAAACACCACCGTCTCTGGTTCTGTAATGTGTAATGATGGAGCACTAAATATAACCCTTTAAATATTTTATTAATATTACTTTTTTTTTTCTTTTCTTCAAGAAAGGCTGGTCAAAGGCATAAACATGGCGAGAAAAAATCAATAAATTAATTATTTACAGAAGAAAGAGAGAAAAATAAAATCAACAAATAAAGTAAAAAAGGGAACGTTTTCGGAAACGGAGTTCAACTTAGTTCTAAAGATTCGTCACTCCACACTTGAAACATTTCCGGTTATAGGAAAAGGAAGAGTTCACCACTAAGAGGAATGAAAGGGCAGGGGTATAGATCAACTAGTGAGATAGACAGATAAAGATAAGAGTAAGTAGAAAGTCTTGTGCGGAGATGTGGGAAAGGGGAAGGCATGCAAGTATTAACTTCAGAAGTACATTAAAACTTAGTCACTCAATGATCTCTGCGTGTATCGCTGAATTCCTGTAGATTTGGAAGTTTGATAAATGACGTTGAGAAATGTCCAGTACAATCATCAGCACAAAGTCCCTCTTCCAAGAGTCTTCAAACAGTTGTAGACTGCAGATTTATAAATAAGATTTTTTTTTTTTTTATGTAGGAAGGACACTGGCCAAGAGCAATAAAAAATCTAATAAATAAAAAAAGCCCACTGAGATGCCTGTCCCAGAAAAGGGTCCAAAGCGGTAGTCAAAAATTGAAGAATAAGTGTCTTGAAACCTCCCTTTTGAAGTAATTCAAGTCATAGGAAGGTGGAAATACAAAAGCAGGCAAGGAGTTCCAGAGTCTACCAAAGAACGGGATGAATGACTGAGAATACTGGTTAACTCTTGCATTAGAGAAATGAACAGGACAGGGGTGAGAGAAAAAAGAAAGTCTTGTGCAGCGAGGCCACAGGAGGAGAAGAGGCATGCAGTTAGCAAGATCAGAAGAGCAGTAGAAGACAGCCAGAGATGCAACATTGCGGCGATGAGAGAGAGGCTGAAGACAGTCAGTTAGAGGAGAGGAGTTGATGAGACGAAAAGCTTTTGATTCCAACCTGTCTAGAAGAGCGGTATGAGTGGAACCCCCCCAGACATGTGAAGTATACTCCATACATGGACTGATAAGTTAGCGGTTGGGGGGAGGGGAGTTCAGATTATAAGTAAAGGACAGACAGAGGATGTTCAGTGTAGAAGAGGGGGGACAGCTGAGTGTCATTGAAGAAGAGAGGATAGTTGTCTGGAAGGTTGTGTCGAGTTGATAGATGGAGGAATTGAGTTTTTGAGGCAACAATACCAAGTTTGCTCTGCCCCAATCAGAAATTTTAGAAAGATCAGAAGTCAAGCATTCTGTGGCTTCCCTGTGTGAAATGTTTACTTCCTGAAGGGTTGGACGTCTATGAAAAGACGTGGAAAAATGTAGGGTGGTATCATCTGCGTATGAGTGGATAGGACAAGAAGTTTGATTTAGAAGATCATTGATGAATAATAAGTAGAGAGTCGGTGACAGGACAGAACCCTGAATAACACCACTGTTAATAGATTTAGGAGAAGAACAGTGACCGTCTACCACAGCAGCAATAGAACGGTCAGAAAGGAAACTTGAGATGAAGTTACAGAAAGAAGGATAGAAGCCGTAGGAGGGTAGTTTGGAAATCAAAGCTTTGTGCCAGACTCTATCAAAAGCTTTTGATATGTCCAAGGCAACAGCAAAAGTTTCACCAAAATCTCTAAAAGAGGATGACCAAGACTCAGTAAGGAAAGCCAGGTCACCAGTAGAGCGGCCTTGATGGAAACCATACTGACGATCAGATAGAAAGTTGTGAAGTGATATGTTTAATAACCTTCCTGTTGAGGATAGATTCAAAAACTTTAGATATACAGGAAATTGAAGCAATAGGACGGTAGTTTGAGAAATTAGAACGGCCACCCTTTTTTTAGGAACAGGGTGAATGTAGGCAAACTTCCAGCAAAAAAGAAAGGTATATGTTGACAGACAGAGCTGAAAGAGTTTGACTAGGCAAGGTGCAAGCACGGAGGCACAGTTTCGGAGAACAATAGAAGGGACCCTATCAGGTCCATAAGCCTTCCGAAGGTTTAGGCCAGCGAGGGCATGGAAAACATCATTGCGAAGAATTTTATTAGGTAGCATGAAGTAGTCAGAGGGTGGAGAAGAGGGAGAAACAAGCCCAGAATCATCCAAGGTAGAGTTTTTAGCAAAGGTTTGAGCGAAGAGTTCAGCTTGAGAAATAGATGTGACAGAAATGGTGCCATCTGGTTGAAATAAAGGAGGGAAAGAAGAAGGAGCAAAGTTATTGGAGATATATTTGGGTAGATGCCAGAAATCACGAGAGGAGTTAGATCTTCAAAGATTTTGACACTGTTAATGAAGGAGTTTCTGGCTAGTTGGAGAACAGACTTGGCATTGTTCCGGGTAGAAATATAAAGTGCATAAGATTCTGGTGATGGAAGGCTTAAGTACCTCTTGTGGGCTACCTCTCTATCATGTATAGCACGAGAACAAGCTGTGTTTAACCAAGATTTGGAAGGTTTAGGTAGAGAAAAAGAATGAGGAATGTGCGCCTCCATGCCAGACACTCTGTTATGCGCTCAGCACACAAAGATGGGTCTCTGACACGGAAGCAGTAGTCATTCCAAGGAAAATCAGCAAAATACCTCCTCATGTCCCTCCAACTAGCAGAGGTAAAACGCCAGATGCACCTTCGCTTAGGGGGATCCTGAGGAGGGATTGGAGCGTTAGGACAAGATACAGATATAAGATTGTGGTCGGAGGACCCCAAAGGAGAAGAGAGGGTGACAGCATAAGCAGGATTAGAGGTCAGGAAAAGATCAAGAATGTTGGGCGTATCTCCAAGACGGTCAAGAATACGAGTAGGGTGCTGTGCCAATTGCTCTAGGTCATGGAGGATAGCAAAGTTGAAAGCTAGTTCATCAGGATGGTCAGTGAAGGAAGAGGAAAGCCAAAGCTAGTGGTGAACATTGAAGTCTCCAAGAATGGAGATCTCTGCAAAAGGGAAGAGAGTCAGAATGTCCTCCACTTTGGAAGTTAAGTAGTCAAAGAATTTCTTATAGTCAGAGAAGTTAGGTGAGAGATATACAGCACAGATAAATTTAGTTTGAGAGTGACTCTGTAGTCATAGAGGATAGAGAAAGTAGGAGGGAACAGAAAAGGGGCTACTGTCAGTTGCCTCAGACACCTGAGTTTCAGTGAGGAAAAGAAGATGAGGTTTAGAAGGGGAGAGGTGGTGTTCTACAGATTGAAAATTAGATCTTAAACCACGAATGTTGCACAAGTTAATGAAGAAAAAGTTGAAGTGGGTGTCAAGACACTCCCCCTCTGAAGGGCAGTCCGACCTGGGGACATTTGTGGTCCCCTCCTTAGATGGGGACTCCTAGGTTGGTGTAGGAGTCGCCATGAATTTTGAAATTTTGAGTGAAGGGTGTGTGTGTTATTAGGTGCTTGTAGTTTTGTGTGGAGGAAGAGAGTTGTCTTTAGAGGGTAGGCTGTGACTACCCCCTTGTTTTGTGAGACACAAAGGGAAACGTTCAGTGAGATCACAGCTGGGTTTAATGATAAGTTCATAGCACCCCCTGATCCAGTGCTTTAGACCTCACTGGGAGTAATTATCGTTTCGGCAGGTGCCTACTGCCTCCTCCAGTACAGGGCTGTAGAAATCTTGGTAAATAGTGGCATGACGTCTCTGACGTAAGTCCTGGGCGCTCCCGTGTGGCGGCCAGTGGTGAGGCGGTGTGCGTGTGTGTGTGTGTGTGTGTGTGATGATGGCATGTCGCCAGCTCTACGTATTCTGTGTTGATCCACGAGAGATATCCAGTGTTATACAAACTATTGTCATAAGCAAATGATGAATTAGCTATGTTTCATACACACGCTTTCTCTCTCTCTCTCTCTCTCTCTCTCTCTCTCTCTCTCTCTCTCTCTCTCTCTCTCTCTCTCTCTCTCTCTCTCTCTCTCTCTCTCTTCCTCCCTAACCACAATTCATAATTGGTGGACAATAATTGTCAATATTATAACTGAATTCTAAAAAGTGAGTAATAATTTTTGAAAATGTTTTTTGTGGAGTAGAGTTAAGTGAAGTAATATGTCATCTCAAATTTCCTCTCTGACCGGTCTATTGCTGCTGTGGTAGACGGTCGCTGTTCTCCTAAGCCTTTTAACAGTGGTGTTCCTCAGGGTTCTGTCCTGTCAACCACTCTCTTCCTATTATTCATCACTGATCTTCTAAAATCAAACTTCTTGTCCTATCCACCCCTACGGTATTGATACCATCCTGCATTTTTCCACTTTTCGTAGACGTCCAACCTTTCAGGAAATAAACAGCTCAAGCAGGGAAGCCACAGAATCCCTGACTTCTGATCTGTCTAAAATATCTGATTGGAGCAGAGGAAACTTAATAATGTTCAATGCCTCAAAACTCAACTGCTTCATCTATCAGCTCGACACAACCTTCCAGATAACTATCCCCTCTTCTTCAATGACATTCAACTGTCCCCTCTTCTACAATGAATACCCTCGGTCTGTCGTCTGCTTATAATCTAAACTGGAAATTTCACATCTCATTTCCAACTAAAACTGCTTCTATGAAGTTAGGCGTTCTAAGTCGTCTCTACCAGTTTTCCTCAGCCCCCACTCTTTCCACCTCCTCGCAGCTAAGTCTGTACAGAGGCCTTTTCCGTCCACGTAAGGAGTATGCTTCATATGTATGGGTGGGGGAGGGGTGTTCCACTCATACCGCTATTTTAGACAGCTTTTTCGTCTTATCAACATCTCTCCTTTTAACTGACTGTTTTAGCCTCTTTCTTATTACTGGAAAGTTGCATTCTTTGTTATCTTCTAGTGCTATTTTCACTCTAACTGCTCTTCTGATCTCACTAACTGCATGCCTCTCCTCCTCCTGCGGCCTCGCTGCACAAGACTTTCTTCTTTTTCTCATCCCTATTTTGCCCACCTCTACAATGCAAGAGTTAACCAGTATTCTCAATCATTCATCCCTTTCTCTGGTAAACTCTGGAACTCCCTGCCTGCTTCTGTATTTTTTCCTTCTTATGACTTGAATTCTTTCAAGAGGGAGGTTTCAAGACAATTATCCTCCATTATTTGATTTTTCTATTTGGAATCTCTATGGGAAATGGCATGAGGTGGGCCTTTATTTATACATTTTTTTCGTTATCCTTGGCCAGTGGCCCTCTAACACAAAAAAAAAAAAAAAATGTAGAGGTTAACAATTTTCTCAAGAGTGAATAAAGCAAAAGGTTTGGCTAAGGATGTAATCTATGAATAATAGGAAGTGTGAATGTGATAAAACAAAGTCTGTGGAAGCCCATCATTAGTAAGTTTATGAAAAGAACAGTGGCCACGTACCACTGCAGCGATAACATGACAGGAATGGAAAGTTGAGACATTGGGATAAGGAGATGGATAGAGAGAGAGAGAGAGAGAGAGAGAGAGAGAGAGAGAGAGAGAGAGAGAGAGAGAGAGAGAGAGAGAGAGAGAGAGAGAGAGAGAGAGAGAGAGAGAGAGAGAGAGAGAGAGAGAGAGAGAGAGAGAATTTAGAAATTAAAGATGAGTCAGACTATCAAAAAAGTTTGATATTTTTAAAGCAACATAAAAAAGTTTGAAATAACACCATGACAGGATGACCAATATTCAATAATGAAAGAAAAAAAAAAACAGCGAGTATGTTGTCCTTTACGGAACCCATGTTGACAATCAGAAAGAAGACCATGAAGAGACAGATGCTTTAAAATCTATTTGTTGAGAATGGATTCAATAGCTTTTGAAAGACAACAAATCAATACTATGTGTCGGTAGTTTCAGGGAACCGAGCGGTTATCTTTTTTTTTTTCTTTTTCGAGAAAAGATTGACTGTAGGCAGATTCCCATGAAAAAAATGGAAGATGGATGTTTGTAGAAATAAGAATTTGACCAAGCAAGGAATGATCACTGAAGCACAGGTTGAGATCAGAGGAATAAAATCGGAGAAAAATCGTAATAAAGATTTTCAATAACAGGCTCATTATAGTCAGGGAAGAGCTGAAGGAGAATTAAAACCAGAATTATCCAGTGTTGAGGTGTTAGTGAAAGTCCAAGCCGGGGATAAGATAAATATGCAATCTGGATGAAAATGGAAGAAAAGTGAAGATAAATTGTTTGAAGTAATTCTTAGCTATGTGCCACTGATCACAAGATGATCCAGTACTGAATGAGGTTTTGACATACTGGAGAACAAAGCTTGCATGATTTCATCCAGAAATGTAATGACCATGATTTTAAGATGGAAGGCTGAGATACCACTTGTGGGCCTCCCATGTATCTTAAACAGCACGAAGGCGAGATGTTTCGGACCAATACTTATGAGATTCAAAATTACAAACTGTGAAATGTATTCTCCCACTACTCTTCCTCCACACAAAACTACAAGCACCTAATAACACACACTCAAAAATTCAAAATTATCATGGCGACTCCTACAGTAGCCTCGCAGTCCCCATTTGGCGAGGAGACCACAAATGTCCCTTTTCTATTCCCTCTTACTTTCTCCATCTTCATTTTCAGTCCAAAGCTGGATGTTGCGTTAATGTGCCCAACGATGTAACCTGTCCTCGTGCCCACGCTCTTGAGTTTTCCAAGTTTTCCACCATCTGGCTACGACTACAGAGTCACTCTCAAACTAAATTTATCTGTGCTGTATACCTCTCACCTAACTTCTATGACTATAAGAAATTCTTTGCCTAAACTTCCAAAGTGGAGCACATTCTGACTCTCTTCCCTTTTGCGGAGATCTCCATTCTTGAAGACTTCAATGTTCACCACTAGCTTTGGCTTTCCTCTCCCTTCACTGACCATCCTAGTGAACTACCCTTCAACTTTGCTATCCTCCACGACCTAGAGCAATTGGTGCAACACCCTACTCGTATTCCTGACCGTCTTGGAGATACGACCAACATTCTTGATCTTTTCCTGACCTCTAATCCCACTGATAATGCTGTCACCCTCTCTTCTCTGTTGGGCTCCTCCGATCACAATCTCATATCTGTATCTTGTGCTATCGCTCCAATCCCTCCTCGGGTTCCGCCTAAGCGAAGATGCCTCTGGCGTTTTGCCTCTGCTAGGAGCAGACATACATGATAGAGAGGTGGCCCACAAAAGGTACTTCAGCCTTCCATCACCAGAATCTGATGTACTTTTATATTTCTGCCCGGAACCAGATCTGATGAGGTCCCTCCAATTGTTCTCCGAAACTGTGCCTCCGTGCTTGCACCTTGCCTAGTCAAACTCTTTCAGCTCTGTCTGTCAACATCTACCTTTCCTTCTTGCTGGAAGTTTGCCTACATTCAGCCTGTTCTTAAAAAGGGTGGCCGTTCTAATCTCTCAAACTACCGTCCTATTGCTTCAATTTCCTGCGTATCTAAAGTTTTTGAATCTATCCTCAACAGGAAGGTTATATCACTTCACAAACTTTTATCTGATCGCCATTATGGATTCCGTCAAGACCGCTCTACTGGTGATCTGGTTTTCCTTACTGAGTCTTGATTATCTTCTTTGGTGAAACTTTTGCTTTTGCCTTGGATATATCAAAAGCTTTTGATAGTCTGGCACAAAGCTTTGATTTCCAAACTATCCTCCTACGGCTTCTATCCTTCTCTCTGTAACTTCATCTCAAGTTTCTTTTATGACCGTTCTATTGCTGCTGTGGTAGACGGTCACTGTTCTTCTAAATCTATTAACAGTGGTGTTGCTCAGGGTTCTGTCCTGTCACCCACTCTCTTCTTATTATTCATCAATGACCTTCTAAACCAAACTTCTTGTCCTATCCACTCCTACGCTGATGATACCACTCTGCACTTTTCTTTGTCTTTTCATAGACGTCCAACCCTTCAGAAAGTAAACATTTCACACAGGGAAGCCACAGAATGCCTGACTTCTGATCTTTCTAAAATTTCTTATTAAGGCAGAAACTCAATTCAAAAACTCAATTCCTCTGTCTATCAACTCGTCAAAACCTTTCAGACAACTATCCCCTCTTCTTCAGTGACACTCACCTGTCCCTTTCTTCTACACTGAACATTCTCGGTGTGTCCTTTACTTACAATGTGAACTGGAAACTTCACATCTCATCTCTAGCTAAAACAGCTTCTATAAAATTAGGTGTTCTGAGATGTCTCCGCCAGTTTTTCTCAACAATCCCCCACCCCCCCCACCTGCTAACTCTGTACAAGGGCCTCATCTGTCCATGTATGGGGTATGCTTCTCATGTCTGGGTGGGGGTGGTTCCACTCATACCGCTGTTCTAGACGGGGTAATATCAAAAACTTTTCGTCTCATCAATTCCTCTCCTCTAACTGACTGTCTCCAGCCTCTCTCTCATCGCTGCAATGTTGCATTTCTTGTTATTTTCTAGCGCTATTTTTCATGCTAACTGCTCTTCTGATCTTGCTAACTGCATGCCTCCCCTCCTCCCTCGGCCTCGCTGCACAAGACTTTCTTCTTTCTATCACCCATATTCTGTCCATCTCTCTAATGCAAGAGTTAATCAGTATTCTCAGTCATTCATCCCTTTCTCTGGTAAACACTGGAACTCCTTGCCTGCTTCTGTATTTTCAACTTTTTATGTCTTGAATTCCTTTAAGAGGAAGGTTTCAAGACACTTATCCTTCAATATTTGACTACCGCTTTCGACCCTTTTCTGGGACTGTCATATTTGTGAGCTTTTTTTTTTTTTATTGGATGTTTGTTGTCCTTGGCCAGTTCCCCTCCTACATAAAAAAAAAAGAACAAACTGATGCACTCTTCGGAAAATGATGAACATGTAACAAATAGTGAACATTCCAAAGAAAATCAGGTTATATCGCACTTGGCAAAGTCGTAATACCAGAAACACATCTGCTTCAGTGGATCCAGATGTAGCACTGGAACAACTGAACAAGATACGAAAATAACTTTTTGACTGGAGGGTCTTAACGAAGTAAAAGGACGGTAGTTTTCTAATCCCTCAAACTACCGTCCTATTAATTTCCTGTCTCTCCATTTTTTTTTTTTAATCTATCCTGAACAGGAAGATTTTTGAAGAATTATCACTTCACTATCACTTTTCAACATCTATCATTATCACAAGAAGCTTGTGATAACAAGAATCTTCAACATCACCCATCACACTGAGTGGAATGGGGATTCAAGTGAAGGAGATATGACCCTGGCATGAATGAATGTCCAGAAGCAAATAATCTGGGAGGACGTGGGTGTGTGGCCACTGAAGGCCATGTTTGTGGCAGTCAGTTATGACTCCCTATTATCGCATTTCACTTCAGAATAAAAAAAAAATATGATTGTTAGTATGTTCAGTGCCTTAAAAATTCAATTCCTCCATTTATTAACTCGACATAACCTTCCAAACAACTATCCCCCTCTTCTTCAGTGACATTCACCTGTCCCCTTTTTCTACAGTCAACATTCTTGGTCTGTCTTTTATTTATAAACTGGAAACTTAACATCTCATCTCTAGCTAAAACAGCTTCTATGAAGTTAGGTGTATGTATGGAGTATGGGGGCTTCCTCTCATACCGCTCTTTTATTTTTTAGACAAGTGGAATCAAAAGCTTTTTCGTCATATCAACTCCTCTCTTCTAACTGACTGTCTTCAGCCTCTTTCTAATCGCAGCAGTGTTGCATCTCTTGCTGTTTTCTACTGCTATTTTCATGCCAACTGCACTTCTAATCCTGGTAATTGCATGCCTCCCCTGTTCCCTTGGCTTCGCTACACAAGACTTTCTTCTTTCGCTCACCCCTATTCTGCCCACCTTTTTAATATAAGAGTTAACCAGTATTCTCAAGCATTCATCCCTTTCTCTGTTAAACTCTGGAACTCCCTGCCTACTTCTGTATTTCCACCTTCCTATGACTTTAACTCTATCAAAAGGGAGGTTTCAAGACATTTATCCTGTAATTTTTGACTACCGCTTTTGACTGTTCGGGAACGGGCACCTCAGTGGGCCCTTTTTTTTTTTCCATTGTAATTTTTTCCCCTTGGCCGGTGCCCGTCCCACATAAAAAAAAAAAAAGTATGAAAGAATGCGCTAAAGGGTTACAAGTTATGGAAATATCAAGAAGCTTGAACCTACCTCCAAACCGTTCTGGAAGACTGCAGTATTAGTTGTTCTAGGTCCTGTAGCAAATTTAAAGACTTGTTCACCAGCTTATCCAGTGAAAGAAGTCGATAGCCAGAGTTGGTTGTGAACAATGAGATATCTAAGCGTGGTAATAACAACAAGTGTTAGAATGTGCTCTATTTCGGAAGTAAACTTTCCAAAGACTTTACATAAATAGAGCAGTAAGGTGACAGATGCACACCACAGGAAAAATTACTAAGAGTGACATTAAAGTCTCAGACAGATGATGAAATATTCAAGAGATTCAGGTGCAAAGGCACGAGCGCAGGTCATATCGCTGATGCATAAACGCAAGTCAGCTTTGATTGGAATATGAGAATACGGAAAGTAGGAGAAAACAAAGAAAAGGTTTCGTTAGTAGACTTGGATGACTGAGCTTCATTCAAGAATAGGTAAGGCCTGGAAGAAGTGAAGTAATGTTTTATGATTGGAAAATAGATATGAGGCTGCGATATTA
>NC_087158.1:8645177-8647677 GCF_035594125.1 Scylla paramamosain | reverse complement strand
GGGCATGGAAAACATCATTGCGAAGAATTTTAAATAGGTAGCATGAAGTAGTCAAAGGGTGGAGAAGAGGGAGGAACAAGTCCAGAATCGTCCAAGGTAGAGTTTTTAGCAAAGATCTGAGCGAAGAGTTCAGCTTTAGAGATAGATGTGATAGCATTAGTGCTATCTGGTTGAAATAAAGAAGGGAAAGAAGAAGAAGCAAAGTTATTGGAGATATTTTTGGCTAGATACCAGAAGTCACGAGGGGAGTTAGACCTTGAAAGATTTTGACGCTTTCTGTTAATTAATTAATTTTTGGCTAGTTGGAGAACAGATTTGGCATGGTTCAGGGCAGAAATATAAAGTGCATGAGATTCTGGTGATGGAAGGCTGAAGTACCTTTTGTGGGTCACCTCTATATCATGTATTGCAGGATAACAAGCTGTGTTAAACCAAGTTTTGGAAGGTTTAGGTCGAGAAAGAATGAGGAATGTACGCCTCCTTGCCAGACACTATCATTGTTATGAGCTCAGCACACAAAGACGGGTCTATGACACGGAAGCAGTAGTCATTCCAAGGAAAATCAGCAAAATACCTCCTCAGGTCCCCCCAACTAGCAGAGGCAAAACGCTAGAGGCACCTTCGCTTAGGGGGATCCTGGGGAGGGACTGGAGAGATAGGACAAGATACAGATATGAGATGGTGATCGGAGGAACGCAACGGAGAAGAGAGGGTGACAGCATTATCAGAAGGATTAGAGATCAGAAAAAGGTCAAGAATGTTGGGCGTATCTCCAAGACGGTCAGGAATACGAGTAGGGTGTTGCACCAATTGCTCTAGGTCGTGGAGGATACCAGAGTTGAAGGGTAGTTCACCAGGACGGTCAGTGAAGGGAGAGGAAAGCCAAAGCTAGTGGTGAACACTGAAGTCTCCAAGAATGGAGATCTGTGTAAAAGTGAAGAGATTCAGAATGTGCTCCACAATGGAAGTTAAGAAGTCAAAGAATTTCTTATAGTCTGAGGAGATAGTTGAGAGGTATACAGCACAGATATATTTAGTTTGAGAGTGACTCTGTAGTCGTAGCCAGATAGTGGAAAACTCGGAAGATTCAAGAGTGTGGGCACGGGAGAAAAGTCGTTGCGCTCATAAACACAACATCCAACTTTGGATCGAAACACAACATCCAACTTTGGATCGAAAAGGGGCTACTGTCAGTTGCCTCAGACACCTGAGTTTTAGTGAGAAGAAGATGAGGTTTAGAAGAGGAGAGATGGTGTTCTACATATTGAAAATTAGGTCTTAGACCACGAATTTTGCAAAAGTTAATGAAGAAAAAGTTAAGGGGGCTGTCAAGACATTTAGGGTTGTCGTCAGAAGGGCAGTCCGACCTGAGGACATTTGTGGTCCCCTCCTCAGATGGGGACTCCGAAGCTGGTGTAGGAGTCGCCATGATAATTTTGAAATTTTCAGCAAAGGGTGTGTGTGTTATCAGGTGCTTGATGTTTTGTGAGGAGGAATATATATATATATATATATATATATATATATTTCTTTGAGGAGGAGGCAGTAGACACCTGCCGAAACGATAATTACTCCCAGTGAAGTCTAAAGCACTGTTCAGGGGGTGCTGTGAACTTATCATTAAACCCAGCTGTGACCTCACTGAACGTTTCCCTTTGTGTCTCACAACACAAGGGGGTAGTCACAGCCTGCCCTCTAAAGACAACTCTCTTCCTCCACACAAAACTACAAGCACCTAATAACACACACACCCTTCACTCCAAAAATTTTAAAATCATGGCGACTCCTACACCAGCCTCGGAGTCCCCATCTGGGGAGGGGACCATAAATGTCCCCAGGTCGGACTGCCTTTCCGTCGACGACCCTAAGTGTCTTGAGACCCCCCTCAACTTTTTCTTCATTAACTTCTGCAACATTCGCGGTCTAAGATCTAATTTTCAATCTGTAGAACACCACCTCTCCTCTTCTAAACCTCATCTTCTTTTCCTCACTGAAACTCAGGTGTCTGAGGCAACTGACAGTAGCCCCTTTTCTGTTCCCTCCTACTTTCTCTATCCTCATTTTCGATCCAAAGCTGGATGCTGCGTTTATGTGCGCAATGATTTAACCTGCTCTCGTGCCCACGCTCTTGAATCTTCCGAGTTTTCCACCATCTGGCTACGACTACAGAGTCATTCTCATACTAAATTTATCTGTGCTGTATACCTCTCTCCTAACTCCTCTGACTATAAGAAATTCTTTGACTACTTAACTTCCAAAGTGGAGCACATTCTGACCCTCTTCCCTTTTGCAGAGATCTCCATTCTTGGAGACTTCAATGTTCACCACCAGCTTTGGCTTTCCTCTCCCTTCACTGACCATCCTGGTGAACTAGCCTACAACTTTGCTATCCTCCATGACCTAGAGCAATTGGTGCAATACCCTACTCGTATTCCTGACCGTCTTGGAGATACGCCCAACATTCCTCAACAGGAAGATTCTTAAACATCTATCACTTCAC